>NW_026609981.1:0-21000 GCF_029499605.1 Hyla sarda | reverse complement strand
TCTTCCAAAAGTAAAAACATGTCAACTTCATGATGCAAATATAAAGTAGACATACTGTATATGTGAATCAATATATAATTTATTTGCAATATCCATTTTCCTTAAAAGCGGAGAGTTTCAAAGTTAGAAAAATGCAAAATTTTCAAAATTTGAATGAAATTTGGGGATTTTTCACCAAGAAAGGATGCAAGTAACGATGAAAATTTACCACTGTGTTAAAGTTGAATATGTCACGAAAAAACAGTCTTGGAATCAGAATAATTGGTAAAAGCATCTTAGAGTTATTAATGCTTAAAGTGACAGTGGTCAGAATTGCAAAAAAGGGCTGAGTCCTTAAAGGGGTACTCCGCCCATAGACATCTTATCCCCTATCCAAAGGATAGGGGATAAGATGTCAGATCGCCGGGGTCCCACTGCTGGGAACCCCCGGGATCGCCACTGCGGCACCACGCTATCATTAATGCACAGAGCGAATTCGCTCTCTGTGTAATGACGGGCAATATAGGGGACGGAGCAGCGTGACGTTATGGCTCCGCCCCTTGTGACATCTCGACCTGCCCTCTTAACGCAAGTCTATGGCAGGGGGCATGACAACCGCCACGCCCCCTCCCATCGATTTGTATTGAGGGGACGGGCCGTGACATCACAAAGGGGGTGGAGCCGTGACGTCAGAAGGGGGAGGAGCCGTGACATCATGATGTTCCAGCTCCTGTATTGACCGTCATTACTCGCAGAGCGAACTCTGCTCTGTGCAGTAATGATAGCGTGGTGCCGCAGCGAAGATCCCGGGGGTCCCCAGCAGTGGGACCCCAGCGATCTGACATCTTTTCCACCATCCTTTGGATAGGGGATAAGATGTCTAGGGGCGGAGTACCCCTTTAAGGTGAAAAAGGGCTCAGTCCTTAAGAGGTTAAAATACGAGAGTTCATTTTCGCTACACTTTTTTTTTTGCGTCAAATATGCTGAGTTTGGAACCAAATTTTCATGGAAAATTCTGGCGGAGCATCTCACACAATATTCCATGATTACCAGTGCCCATACAAGCAATTACTATATGAATACAACATGTCCAGGGGTTAAAAGTTCAGTGACCATAAAAAATTAAATATTTATTTTTAACCCCTTTGACCCCTTAAGGACCCAGGGCGTATGGATATGCCCTCGGTTTCTGATCATTAAGGACCCAGGGCATATCCATACGCCCCTTGGGAATTCCAGGCCCCACCGTGCGGGGATCGGGATGCCTGCTGAAATCATTCAGCAGGCATCCCGTGCAAATGCCCAGGGGGGTCTATGGTGACCTGGAATATAAGGGGGATCGCGGTTGTCCAAGACACCCACGATCACCCTGAAGGGAAGAGGTGCCACCCCTCCTATCCCTGGTATTGGTCATCAAGAAGCAACGACCAATAGCGAGGGGGGGGGGGGTTAACTTTCGGTTTCCCTGTTCTGCCCACCCACAATAGGCAGGGCAGAACGGGGAAACCGACAGGGACCGGCACCGAAGTACACTCACCTGTCAGCGGCAGCTGCGGGTGGCGATCGGCGGCAGAAGAGGATGGCGATGTGGCTCTCTGGATCCTACGGAAGCTAGTGAGTTGCCTAGCAACATCTGGAGGGCCACAGTTTGGAGATCACTGTGCAGTGGTCTCTAAACTGTGGCCCTATAGATGTTGCAAAACTGCAAATCCCAGCATGCCCAAACAGCAAACAGCTGTCTCGGCATGCTGGGAGTTGTAGTTGCGTACCTCCAGCTGTTGCATAACTACATCTCCCAGCATGCCCTTTGGCGATCTGTACATGCTGGGAGTTGTAGTTTTTCAACAGCTGGAGGCATACTGGTTGGAATATACTGAGTTAGGGAACAGAACCTAACTGAAGGTTTTCCAACCAGTGTGCCTCCAGCTGTTGCAAAAGTACAACGCCCAGAATGCAGGGTACATTCACACGGGCGAGTTTACAGTGAGTTTTCCGCTTCAAGTTTGAGCTGCGGCAAATTTTTCGCCGCAGCGCAAACTCCTAGCGGGGAAACTCACCATAAACGCCCACCAGTGTGAATGTACCCTACAAACACTACACTACACTAACACATAATAAAGGGTAAAACACTACATATACACCCCCTTACACTGCCCCCCCCCCCCAATAAACAAAAAAAATGAAAAATATATCGTACAGCAGTGTTTCCAAAACGGAGCCTTCAGCTGTTGCAAAACAACAACTCCCAGCATTGACTGTCCAGGCATGCTGGGAGTTTATTAACAGCTGGAGGTACCCTGTTTGGGAATCACTGGTGTAGAATACCCCTATGTCCACCCCTATGCAATCCCTAATTAATTCCTCAAATGCACATGGTGCTCTCTCACTTTGGAGCCCTATTGTATTTCAAGGAAACAGTTTAGGTCCACGTATGGGGTATTTCCGTACTTGGGAGAAATTGCACTACAAATTTTGGGGGGCTTTTTCTCCTTTTACCCCTTATGAAAAGGAAAAGTTGGGGGCTACACCAGCCTGTTAGTATAAAAAAATAAACATGCTGGTGTTGCCCCATACTTTTTATTTTCACAAGTGGTAAAAGGAAAAGCACGGAAATACCCCATATGTGGGGTGTAAAATGCTCTGTGGACGCACAACAATGCTCAGGAATGAGAGCGCACCATGACCATTTGAGGCCTAAATTGGTGATTTGCACAGGGGTGGCTGATTTTACAGCGGTTCTGACATAATCACAAAAAAATAAATACCTACATGTGACCCCATTTTGGAAACTACAACCCGCACGGAACATAAGGGGTATAGTGAGCCTTAACAACCAAGAATTTTCATTAAAGTTGGATGGGAAAATGAAAAAACAAACATTTTTTGACTAAAATGATGGCGTTACCCTAAATTTTTCATTTTCACAAGGGAAAATAGGAAAAAAATGCCCCCAAAAATTTGTAACCCCATTACTTCTGAGTAAGAACATACCCCATATGTGGATGTAAAGTGTAACCCCACATGTAACCCCAATTTGGAATCTACACCCCTCACATATTGTAATAGGGGGTGCAGTGAGCATTTACGCTCCACAGGTGTCTGACAGATTTTTGGAACAGTGGTCCGTGAAAATGAAAAATGCAATTTTCTCATTTACACAGCTCACTGTTCCAAAGACCTGTCAAACATCAGTGGGGTGTAAATACTCACTGCACCCCTTATTAAATTCTGTGAGGGGTGTAGTTTCCAAAATGGGGTTACATGTGGGGGGTCCACTGTTCTGGCACCACGGGGGGCTTTGTAAACGCACATGGCCCCTGACTTCCATTCCAAACAAATTCTCTCTCCAAAAGCTCAATGGCGCTCCTCCTCTTCTGAGCATTGTAGTGCGCTCGGTCCAGAGATCTTGAGACCAGAGAAGTAGATTGTCGATATTACTGATCAGTATTAACCCCTTGGGGAAGGAGCCCATTATAACCCTAAAAAAGGGAGCATTTTTTGCAAATCTGACCACTGTCACTTTAAGCATTAATTACTCTGGGATGCTTTTACTTATAAATTTGATTTTGAGACTGTTTTTTCATGACATATTCTACTTTATGGTAGTGGTAAATTTTTGTCGATATTTGCATCATTTCTTGGTGAAAAATTCAAAAATTTGATGAAAAATTTGAAAATGTTGCAATTTTAAAACTTTGAAGCTCTCTGCTTGTAAGGAAAATAGACATTCCAAATAAATTATACATTGATTCACAAATACAATGGGGGACATGTATCATTGCATTTAGACCATTTTTCACGTCTACAAATTTTGCGCAATTGCGCTTTTTTTGCATAGAGCTGCGTTTTTTTTGGTGGACAGTTTTCTAAAGTTGTCACCAGTTTGGTCTACAGTACACCACCTAATCCAGTGGACTGGTATTTATCAATTGCGCAAAAAAAAAGTAGATGGTTTTTTTTGCGCAATTGCGCTTTTTTGCAAGAAAAGTAGTCTAAACCTAAGAGTGCTAGCAAGGACTCGTAGAAAATGGCAGACGGTGGAAGATGCAGGTGGGGGATGCAGGAGCCGTCTCTCAGCACTGCAGTACTACAACTACTCCCATCATGGGACAGAATCTGTCCCATAATGGGAGTAGTTGTAGTACCGGAGCGCTGAGAGACGCACATCCCCCAGCTGCGGGACTCTATTGTGACTGTTAGGTCTACTACTCCCATCATGGACAGACTCTGTCCATGATGGGAGTTGTAGTCCTGGGGCTGAAGGACAGATCGCAGCAGGTCATTCTCCAGAGACCCGCTGCAATCTGCATTTATTAACTTAAAAAGCCGGCGGTATATGCGGCTCCACTGCACTCCCCTCCTCCTGTATACAGATGTCACGATTCATAATCCCCGCTCCTGTCTTCTGGCGGGGATTATGAATTGTGACAGGTCTATACAGGGGAGCGAGTGGAGCCGCTTCTACAGTACAGTATATAATTGTTATGTGTATTGTACACCCCCCCCCCCCCCCAGACTAATACTGACCCCTTCTATAGTGAGCGCTGGGACCGCTGTGTGATTGACAGGTCCCCAGCGCAAGTGTCCGGCCCCACTGACCTTTACATGTTATAAATCTTTATGATACACACTGCCCGTCCTCCTCTTCATTCTTCTCATACCGGAGACGCGCGGCTTCTGCTTTCACTATAGTCAGAGCGCCCCCTGCCGTTGTCTGGCCCCAGCCCCGTGCAGTGTGGAGGCCGGGAGGGGGCGCTCTGTCTATAGACTATGATACAGAAGCCGCGCGTCTCCGGTATCAGAAGAATGAAGAGGAGGACGGGCAGTGTGTATCATAAAGATTTATTACATATAAAGGTCAGTGGGGCCGGACACTAGCGCTGGGGACCTGTCAATCACACAGCGGTCCCAGCGCTCACTATAGAAGGGGTCAGTATTAGTCTGGGGGGGCACAATACACATAACAATTATATACTGTACTGTAGAAGCGGCTCCACTCGCTCCCCTGTATAGACCTGTCACAATTCATAATCCCCGCCAGAAGACAGGAGCTCTGATTGGTGTATAGTGGTGAATAGCTTTCCACCAATCAGAGCTCCCCTCTCCCGGTGGCGGGGATTATGAATCGTGACATCTGTATACAGGAGGAGGGGGGAGGGGAGTGCAGCGTTGCCGCCGGCTTTTTAAGTTAATAAATGCAGATCGCAGCGGGTCTCTGGAGAATGACCTGCTGCGATCTGTCCTTCAGCCCGAGGACTACAACTCCCATCATGGACAGAGTCTGTCCATGATGGGAGTAGTAGTCCTAACCGTCACAATACAGTTTCGCAGCTGGGGGATGTGTAAGAGCCATCCCTCAGCACTGCGGTACTACAACTACTCCCATCATGGGACACAAAATTTCCCATGATGGGAGTAGTAGTCCAAGGGCAGACTGACGGATCTCAGGGATCTCACTCTTGAGACCCCTTGCAACTTCTCCGCCCCTGCCCCCTAGTGATGACATCATTAGGGGGCGGAGCTTCACAGTCCAGGCCTGAAGCCAAGGTGGTAAGTATGGCTCTGTTCTCATTATGCGTTTTGCATAATGGGAACAGAGCCTTTTTGGCAGTGTGTTCCCAAACAGGGAGACTCCAGCTGTTGTTTACCTACAGCCCCCATGATGGGAGTTGTAGTTTAGCAACAATTGGAGGCTCCCTCTTTAGGAACACACTGCATTATGTGCGCTCTACCCAGGGGAGAGCGCCAAAAATGTCATTTCAGATAAGTGAATGCAGAGGACTACCTGAGATTCGGTGGAGTGTGACGATGACTAGCATTTTTTTAATGTCAATAAAAGGGTTAACGAGGGCTGTGGGGGAGTATTTTTTAAAATCCATTTTTTATTTCATGTGTTGTGTTTTTTATAATTGAAATTTCAGGCTTATTAGTGGAAGCCGTCTTGTAGACGGAATCTATTACTAAGCTGGGCTTAGCGTTAGCCCCGAAAACAGCTAGCGCTAACCCCCAATTATTACCCCGGTACTCACCGCCACAGGGGTGCCGGGAAGAGCCGTTACCAACAGGCCCGGAGCATCAAAAATAGCGCTCCTTGGCCTAGGCGGTAACAGGCTGGGGTTATTTAGGCTGGGGAGGGCCAGTAACAATGGTCCTCGCCCATCCTGGTAATGTCAGGCTGTTGCTGATTGGTTGGTGTCTGATTGACACTGAAAATATGGGGAAGCCTATGTGTTGTTTTTTTTTGTAATAAAAAAAAGTGTGTGGTTCCCCATATTTTCAGTGTCAGTCAGATACCAACCAATCAGCAACGGCCTGACGTTACCAGGGTGGGCGAGGACCATTGTTACTGGCTCTCCCCAACCTAAATAACCCTAGCCAGGAGCGCTATTTTTGACACTCCAGGCTTGTTGGTACTGGCTCTTCCCGGCAACCCTGTGGCGGTGGGTAACGGGGTAATAATTGGGGGTTAGCGCTAGCTGTTTTTGTGGCTAACGCTAAGCCCGGCATTGAAAAAAAAATGTATTTAAAAAAAAAAAACACTCCCCACACAGCCCTCATTAAACCTTTTATTGACATTAAAAAAAAGCTGGTCATCATCGCAATACACTGAATCTGACGCTGTCCTCCCCATTCACGTATCTGAAATGAGAAAAAAAAAAGGTTAGGACATCATTTGCGATCTCACCTGGTGAGTGCGCCCATACTGCAGTATGTAACAGGGGGCCTCCAATTGTTCTTGTCTGCCTACTGTATCCTGTATATACAGTCATCTATAGATGGCTGTATATACAGGAGAGCGCACAAAGATTTAACTCAGAACTGCAGTGTGGGTTAACTCTTTCCTTGCTGGGCTCCTGTATAGTATACATGGATACACTATGCCCCCTGTATACTATACAGTGGGCGGAGGTAAGTAGTGATGCTCTGCACCCTGTATATGTATATGCTATACATCACTCCTCACCTCCTTACACTCCGTGGGGCGGGCGCTCTGCATCCGACCCATGGAGTAGTACCTGCAGTGAAAAAAATGCACACAGGGTACAAAAATGTTTGTTTCCGCACACCAGCAAAAATGCAGGAAAAAACACAAGGGGGGAGATTAATCAAAACCTATGTAGAGGAAGAGCGGTGCAGTTGCCCATAGCAACCTATCAGATTGCTCCTTTCATTTTTGTAAAGAAGCAATCTGATTGGTTGCCATGGGCAACTGCACTACTCTTCCTCTGTACAGTTTTTGATAAATCTCCCCCAAGAAAAATTACCAAAATGCAGGAAAAGCTGGGACCGTTTTTCAGGCGTTTTTGCTGGTGGACAAAAAAAAAACCTCAGTGGAATCCTGAAAAACAATAGAACAAAAGCCCAGCGTCCAGGATACCCCACTATTCCTGTGAGGTGTAGAACAGGTCTACAAATGGAACTTTGTGGAGATTTAGACCATTGCACGAAATTTATCATGGGGCTTGCACAAGTTTGATAAATTTGGAGAAATTGCTCCAAATTTAGACCAAACAAAATGATCTACAAAAAACGTCTACCAAAAACAACATTAATACATCTCCCCCAATATGTCTACTTTATATTTGCATCATAAGTTTGACATATTTTTACTTTTGGAAGACATCAGAGGGCTTCAAAGTTCAGCAGCAATTTTCACATTTTTCACAAAATTTTCAAAATCGGAATTTTTCAGGGACCAGTTTAGGTTTGAAGTGGATTTGAACGGCCTTCCTATTAGAAATACCCCACAAATGACCCAATTATAAAAACTGCACCCCTCAAAGTATCCAAAATGACATTCAGTAAGTTTGTTAACCCTAACCCTAACCCTAACAGTAGAGGGCTCAGAAGGAAGGAGCAACAATGGCATTTTGGAGAGTGAATTTTGCTGAAATGGTTTTTGGGGGGCATGTCACATTTAGGAAGGCCCTATGGTGCCAGAACACCAGCAGAAAACCCCACATGGCACACCATTGTCACGATGCCGGCTGGCAGGTAGTGGATCCTCTGTGCCAGAGAGGGATTGGCGTGGACCGTGCTAGTGGATCGATTCTAAGTCACTACTGGTTTTCACCAGAGCCCGCCGCAAAGCGGGATGGTCTTGCTGCGGCGGTAGTGACCAGGTCGTATCCACTAGCAACGGCTCAACCTCTCTGGCTGCTGAAGATAGGCGCGGTACAAGGGAGTAGACAGAAGCAAGGTCGGACGTAGCAGAAGGTCGGGGCAGGCAGCAAGGATCGTAGTCAGGGGCAACGGCAGGAGGTCTGGAACACAGGCTAGGAACACACAAGGAAACGCTTTCACTGGCACGATGGCAACAAGATCCGGCAAGGAAGTGCAGGGGAAGTGAGGTGATATAGGGAAGTGCACAGGTGATCAGACTAATTGGAACCACTGCGCCAATCAGCCGCGCAGTGGCCCTTTAAATCGCAAAGACCCGGCGCGCGCGCGCCCTAGGGAGCGGGGCCGCGCGCGCCGGGACAGGACCGACGGAGAGCGAGTCAGGTACGGGAGCCGGGGTGCGCATCGCGAGCGGGCGCTACCCGCATCGCGAATCGCATCCCGGCTGGAGGCGGTATCGCAGCGCCCCGGGTCAGTGGACCTGACCGGAGCGCTGCAGTGAGGAGAGTGTAGCGAGCGCTCCGGGGAGGAGCGGGGACCCGGAGCGCTCGGCGTAACAGTTCCCCCCCCCCTTGGGTCTCCCCCTCTTCTTAGAGCCTGAGAACCTGAGGAGCAGACTTTTGTCTAGGATATTGTCCTCAGGTTCCCAGGATCTCTCTTCTGGACCACAACCCTCCCAATCCACTAAAAAAAAGGTTTTCCCTCTGACCTTTTTGGATGCCAGAATCTCTTTGACGGAGAAGATGTCCGAGGAGCCGGAAACAGGAGTGGGAGGAACAGATTTGGGAGAGAAACGGTTGATGATAAGTGGTTTAAGAAGAGAAACGTGAAAGGCATTAGGAATACGAAGAGAAGGAGGAAGAAGAAGTTTGTAAGAGACAGGATTAATCTGGCACAAAATTTTGAAAGGACCAAGATAGCGTGGTCCCAACTTGTAGCTAGGGACACGGAAGCGGACATATTTAGCGGAGAGCCATACCTTGTCTCCAGGGGAAAAAATGGGAGGAGCTCTTCTTTTCTTATCCGCGAACTTCTTCATGCGTGATGAAGCCTGTAAGAGAGAATTTTGAGTCTCTCTCCATATGATGGAAAGGTCACGAGAAATTTCATCCACAGCGGGAAGACCAGAGGGCAAGGGGGTAGGGAGGGGGGGAAGAGGGTGACGGCCGTACACCACGAAAAATGGGGATTTGGAGGAGGATTCAGAGACTCTGAAGTTATACGAGAATTCGGCCCATGGTAGAAGATCTGCCCAGTCATCCTGGCGGGAGGAAACAAAATGTCGTAAATAATCACCCAAGACCTGGTTAACTCTTTCTACTTGTCCATTGGATTGAGGATGATATGCAGAAGAAAAATTTAATTTAATCTTGAGTTGTTTACAGAGAGCCCTCCAGAATTTAGACACGAATTGGACGCCTCTATCCGAGACGATCTGCGTAGGCAACCCGTGAAGACGAAAAATGTGTACAAAAAATTGTTTAGCCAACTGAGGCGCTGAAGGAAGACCAGGAAGAGGAATGAAATGTGCCATTTTGGAGAATCGATCAACGACCACCCAAATAACAGTGTTGCCACGGGAAGGGGGTAAGTCAGTAATAAAATCCATACCAATCAGAGACCAAGGCTGTTCGGGGACAGGCAGAGGATGAAGAAAACCAGCGGGCTTCTGGCGAGGAGTCTTATCCCGGGCACAGATAGTGCAGGCTCGTACAAAGTCCACAACATCCGTCTCCAGAGTCGGCCACCAATAGAAGCGAGAGATGAGTTGCACAGATTTCTTGATGCCCGCATGACCTGCGAGATGGGAGGAGTGACCCCATTTGAGGATTCCGAGGCGTTGGCGTGGAGAAACAAAGGTCTTTCCTGGAGGAGTTTGCCTGATGGAGGCTGGAGAAGTGGAAATCAGGCAGTCAGGAGGAATGATGTGTTGCGGAGAGAGTTCAACTTCAGAAGCATCCGAGGAACGAGAGAGAGCATCGGCCCTAATGTTCTTATCGGCAGGCCGAAAGTGAATTTCAAAATTAAATCGGGCAAAGAACAGAGACCACCTGGCCTGGCGAGGATTCAGCCGTTGGGCAGACTGGAGGTAGGAGAGGTTCTTATGATCGGTGTAAATAATAACTGGAAATCTTGATCCCTCCAGCAGATGCCTCCATTCCTCAAGTGCTAATTTAATGGCTAGAAGCTCTCGATCCCCGATGGAGTAGTTCCTCTCCGCCGGAGAGAAGGTCCTAGAAAAAAAAAACACAAGTAACAGCATGCCCGGAAGAATTTTTTTGTAGAAGGACAGCTCCAGCTCCCATTGAGGAGGCATCAACCTCCAATAGGAAGGGTTTAGATGGGTCAGGTCTGGAGAGCACGGGAGCCGAAGAAAAGGCAGACTTGAGCCGTTTAAAGGCGTCTTCCGCTTGAGGAGGCCAAGACTTGGGATCGGCATTTTTTTTGGTTAAAGCCACGATAGGAGCCACAACGGTAGAAAAATGTGGAATAAATTGCCTGTAATAATTGGCGAACCCCAAAAAACGTTGGATAGCACGGAGTCCGGAGGGGCGTGGCCAATCTAAGACGGCAGAGAGTTTGTCTGGATCCATTTGTAGTCCCTGGCCAGAGACCAAGTATCCTAGGAAAGGAAGAGATTGGCATTCAAACAGACATTTCTCTATTTTGGCATAGAGTTGATTGTCACGAAGTCTCTGAAGAACCATACGGACATGCTGGCGGTTGTCACGATGCCGGCTGGCAGGTAGTGGATCCTCTGTGCCAGAGAGGGATGGCGAGGACCGCGCTAGTGGACCGGTTCTAAGCCACTACAGGTTTTCACCAGAGCCCGCCGCAAAGCGGGATGGTCTTGCTGCGGCGGTAGTGACCAGGTCGTATCCACTAGCAACGGCTCACCTCTCTGGCTGCTGAAGATGCTGAAGATAGGCGCGGTACAAGGGAGTAGGCAGAAGCAAGGTCGGACGTAGCAGAAGGTCGGGGGCAGGCGGCAAGGATCGTAGTCAGGGGCAACGGCAGGAGGTCAGGAACACGGACTAGGAACAGACAAGGGAACGCTTTCACTAGGCACAAGTGCAACAAGATCCGGCAAGGGAGTGCAAGGGAGGAGACTAGATATAAGCAGGGAACAGGTGGGAACCAATTAAGCTAATTGGGAAGATTGGGCCAGGCACCATCATTGGTGCACTGGCCCTTTAAATCGCAGAGACCCGGCGCGCGCGCGCCCTAGGGAGCGGGGCCGCGCGCGCCGGGACAGGACCGAGGGAGAGCGAGTCAGGTACGGGGACCGGGGTGCGCATCGCGAGCGGGCGCTATCCGCATCGCGAATCGCATCCCGGCTGAAGGCGGGACCGCAGCGCACCCGGTCAGTGGATCTGACCGGGGCGCTGCAACAACGAAGATGAGGCGAGCGCTCCGGGGAGGAACGGGGACCCGGAGCGCTCGGCGTAACAGTACCCCCCCCCTTGGGTCTCCCCCTCTTCTTGGGGCCAAAGAACCTGAGGAAAAAAAACTCAATTTTTCCGTGATGAGGTCCAATGCAAATTAGGAGGGGTTCTGTGTGGAAACGTACGAGACAGTCCAATCTTTTATTGTAAAAACAATAGATGTAGAGGGGTCTGGCGAGACTGGTCACAGGAACGTAGAACCTGTTGATGAGAGAGGCCAAAAAAAATTTTCCTGCAGATCCGGAATCCAAGAAGAGCATAGTAGAGAAGGAGAAGGTAGAGGCAGATATCCGCACAGGCACAGTAAGGCGTGGAGAAGCAGAGTTGACATCAAGAACTGTGTCACCTTTGTGCGGAGTCAGCGTACGTCTTTCCAGGCGGGGAGGACGGATAGGACAATCCTTCAGGAAGTGTTCGGTACCGGCATAGTACAGGCAAAGATTCTCCATGCGGCGTCGTGTCCTCTCTTGAGGTGTCAAGCAAGACCGGTCAACATGCATAGCCTCCGCGGCGGGAAGCACAGGAACAGATTGCAGAGGACCAGAGGAGAGAGGAGCCGGAGAGAAAAAACGCTTCGTGCGAACAAAGTCCATATCCAGGCGGAGCTCCAGACGCCATCCGGAAGAACGCATGTCAATGCGAGTGGCTAGATGAATGAGTTCATGTAGGTCAGCAGGAGTCTCTCGTGCGGCCAGAACATCTTTAATGTTGCTGGATAGGCCTTTTTTAAAGGTCGCGCAGAGAATCTCACTATTCCAGGACAACTCGTAAGCAAGAGCACGGAACTGAATGGCGTACTCGCCAACGGAAGAAACACCCTGGGCCAGGTTCAGCAGGGCAATCTCGGCTGAAGAAGCTCGGGCAGGTTCCTCAAAGACACTTCGAATTTCCGAGAAGAAGGAGTGTACAGAGGCAGTGACGGGGTCATTGCGGTCCCAGAGCGGTGCGGCCCATGACAGGGCTTTTCCAGACAGAAGGCAGAACACGAAAGCCACCTTAGACCTTTCAGTAGGAAACTGGTCCGACATCATCTCCAAGTGCTGGGAACATTGCGAAAGAAAGCCACGGCAATACTTAGAGTCCCCATTAAATTTGTCCGGCAAGGACAGGCAGAGGCTAGGAGTGGCCACTCGCTGCGGAGGAGGTGCAGGAGCTGGCGGAGGAGAAGTTGCGACTGAAGTTGGTGCGAAATGGTGGACATTTCCGACAGCTGACGGGTTAGAAGGGCGATCTGTCGGGCTTGCTGGGCGGCCACCGTGGTGAGGTCAGCGACAACTGGCAGAGGAACTTCAGCGGGATCCATGGCCGGATCTACTGTCACGATGCCGGCTGGCAGGTAGTGGATCCTCTGTGCCAGAGAGGGATGGCGAGGACCGCGCTAGTGGACCGGTTCTAAGCCACTACAGGTTTTCACCAGAGCCCGCCGCAAAGCGGGATGGTCTTGCTGCGGCGGTAGTGACCAGGTCGTATCCACTAGCAACGGCTCACCTCTCTGGCTGCTGAAGATGCTGAAGATAGGCGCGGTACAAGGGAGTAGGCAGAAGCAAGGTCGGACGTAGCAGAAGGTCGGGGGCAGGCGGCAAGGATCGTAGTCAGGGGCAACGGCAGGAGGTCAGGAACACGGACTAGGAACAGACAAGGGAACGCTTTCACTAGGCACAAGTGCAACAAGATCCGGCAAGGGAGTGCAAGGGAGGAGACTAGATATAAGCAGGGAACAGGTGGGAACCAATTAAGCTAATTGGGAAGATTGGGCCAGGCACCATCATTGGTGCACTGGCCCTTTAAATCGCAGAGACCCGGCGCGCGCGCGCCCTAGGGAGCGGGGCCGCGCGCGCCGGGACAGGACCGAGGGAGAGCGAGTCAGGTACGGGGACCGGGGTGCGCATCGCGAGCGGGCGCTATCCGCATCGCGAATCGCATCCCGGCTGAAGGCGGGACCGCAGCGCACCCGGTCAGTGGATCTGACCGGGGCGCTGCAACAACGAAGATGAGGCGAGCGCTCCGGGGAGGAACGGGGACCCGGAGCGCTCGGCGTAACAGCGGTGTTCTTCTAGATTGGCAGAAAAAATCAGGATATCGTCCAGATATACAACAACACAGGAGTATAAGAGATCACGAAAAATTTCATTAACAAAGTCTTGGAAGACGGCAGGGGCGTTGCACAGGCCAAAGGGCATGACCAGGTACTCAAAGTGTCCATCTCTGGTGTTAAATGCCGTTTTCCATTCATCCCCCTCTCTGATGCGGATGAGATTATAAGCACCTCTTAAGTCCAGTTTGGTAAAGATGTGGGCACCTTGGAGGCGATCAAAGAGTTCAGAGATGAGGGGTAGGGGGTAGCGGTTCTTAACCGTGATTTTATTAAGACCGCGGTAGTCAATGCAAGGACGTAGGGAGCCATCTTTTTTGGACACAAAGAAAAATCCGGCTCCGGCAGGAGAGGAGGATTTACGGATAAAGCCCTTTTTTAAATTTTCCTGGACGTATTCAGACATGGCAAGAGTCTCTGGGGCGGACAGAGGATAAATTCTGCCCCGGGGTGGAGTAGTGCCCGGGAGGAGGTCGATAGGACAATCATAAGGCCTGTGAGGAGGTAGAGTCTCAGCTTGTTTTTTGCAAAAAACATCCGCAAAGTCCATATAGGCCTTAGGGAGACCGGTTACAGGAGGAACCACAGAGTCACGGCAAGGGTTACTGGGAACCGGTTTTAGGCAGTCCTTGGAACAAGAGGGCCCCCAACTCTTGATCTCCCCAGTGGACCAATCCAGGGTTGGGGAATGAAGTTGAAGCCAGGGAAGTCCAAGGAGAATTTCAGAAGTGCAATTGGGGAGGACCAAAAGTTCAATCCTCTCGTGATGAGATCCGATGCACATTAGAAGGGGCTCCGTGCGGAAACGTATGGTACAGTCCAATCTTTCATTGTTTACACAATTGATGTAGAGGGGTCTGGCGAGACTGGTCACCGGGATGTTGAACCTGTTGACGAGGGAGGCCAAAATAAAATTTCCTGCAGATCCGGAGTCCAAGAAGGCCATAGTAGAGAAGGAGAAGGCAGAGGCAGATATCCGCACAGGCACAGTAAGACGTGGAGAAGCAGAGTAGACATCAAGGACTGTCTCACCTTTGTGCGGAGTCAGCGTACGTCTTTCCAGGCGGGGAGGACGGATAGGACAATCCTTCAGGAAGTGTTCGGTACTAGCACAGTACAGGCAGAGATTCTCCATGCGGCGTCGTGTCCTCTCTTGAGGTGTCAGGCGAGACCGGTCGACCTGCATAGCCTCCACGGCGGGAGGCACAGGAACAGATTGCAGGGGACCAGAGGAGAGAGGAGCCGGGGAGAAGAAACGCCTCGTGCGAACAGAGTCCATATCCTGGCGGAGCTCCTGACGCCTTTCGGAAAAACGCATGTCAATGCGAGTGGCTAGGTGAATGAGTTCATGTAGATTAGCAGGGATTTCTCGTGCGGCCAGAACATCTTTAATGTTGCTGGATAGGCCTTTTTTAAAGGTCGCGCAGAGGGCCTCATTATTCCAGGATAATTCTGAGGCAAGAGTACGGAATTGTACGGCATACTCGCCAACGGAAGAATTACCCTGGACCAGGTTCAACAGGGCAGTCTCAGCAGAAGAGGCTCGGGCAGGTTCCTCAAAGACACTTCGGATTTCCGAGAAGAAGGAGTGTACAGAGGCAGTGACGGGGTCATTGCGGTCCCAGAGCGGTGTGGCCCAAGACAGGGCTTTTCCAGACAGAAGGCTGACTACGAAAGCCACCTTAGACCTTTCAGTGGGAAACTGGTCCGACATCATCTCCAAGTGCAGGGAACATTGGGAAAGAAAGCCACGGCAAAACTTAGAGTCCCCATCAAATTTATCCGGCAAGGATAGGCGTAGACCAGAAGCGGCCACTCGCTGCGGAGGAGGTGCAGGAGCTGGCGGAGGAGATGATTGCTGAAGCTGTGGTAGTAACTGCTGTAGCATAACGGTCAGTTGAGACAGCTGATGGCCTTGTTGCGCTATCTGTTGTGACTGCTGGGCGACCACCGTGGTGAGGTCAGCGACAACTGGCAGAGGAACTTCAGCGGGATCCATGGCCGGATCTACTGTCACGATGCCGGCTGGCAGGTAGTGGATCCTCTGTGCCAGAGAGGGATTGGCGTGGACCGTGCTAGTGGATCGGTTCTAAGTCACTACTGGTTTTCACCAGAGCCCGCCGCAAAGCGGGATGGTCTTGCTGCGGCGGTAGTGACCAGGTCGTATCCACTAGCAACGGCTCAACCTCTCTGGCTGCTGAAGATAGGCGCGGTACAAGGGAGTAGACAGAAGCAAGGTCGGACGTAGCAGAAGGTCGGGGCAGGCAGCAAGGATCGTAGTCAGGGGCAACGGCAGGAGGTCTGGAACACAGGCTAGGAACACACAAGGAAACGCTTTCACTGGCACGATGGCAACAAGATCCGGCAAGGAAGTGCAGGGGAAGTGAGGTGATATAGGGAAGTGCACAGGTGATCAGACTAATTGGAACCACTGCGCCAATCAGCGGCGCAGTGGCCCTTTAAATCGCAAAGACCCGGCGCGCGCGCGCCCTAGGGAGCTGGGCCGCGCGCGCCGGGACAGGACCGACGGAGAGCGAGTCAGGTACGGGAGCCGGGGTGCGCATCGCGAGCGGGCGCTACCCGCATCGCGAATCGCATCCCGGCTGGAGGCGGTATCGCAGCGCCCCGGGTCAGTGGACCTGACCGGAGCGCTGCAGTGAGGAGAGTGTAGCGAGCGCTCCGGGGAGGAGCGGGGACCCGGAGCGCTCGGCGTAACAACCATTTTGGAAACTACACCCCTCAAGGCACGTAACAAGGGGTCCAGTGAGCCATAACACCACGCAGGTGTTTGACGACTTTTCGTTAAAATCAGATGTGTAAATTTTTCCACTAAAGTGCTGTTTCTTCCCCAAATTTACAATTTTTACAAAGGGTTATGGGAGAGAATGCCCCCCAAAATTTGTAACCCCATCTCTTCTGAGTATGGAAATACCCCATGTTAGGACGTAAAATGCTCTGCATGCGAAATACAATGCTCAGAAGAGGAGGAGCGCCATTGAGCTTTTGGAAAGAGAATTCATTTGGGATGGTAGTCAAGGGCCATGTGCGTTTACAAAGCCCCCTGTGGTGCCAGAACAATGGACCCCCCACATGTGACCCCATTTTGGAAACTACACCCCTCACAGAATGTAATAAGGGATGCAGTGAGTATTTACACCCCACTGGCATTTGACAGATCTTTGGAACAGTGGACTGTGAAAATGAAAAATACAATTTTTCATTTTCACGGACCACTGTTCCAAAAATCTGTCAGACAAATGTGGGGCGTAAATGCTCACTGTACCCCTTATTACATTACACGAGGGGTGTAGTTTCCAAAATGAGGTCACATGTGGGGGGGGTCAATTGTTCTGGCACTATGGGGGCTTTGTAAAAACTCATGTGGCCTTCAAATCCGGACACATTTTCTCTTCAAAATCCCAATGGCGCTCCTTCTCTTCTGAGCATTGTAGTGCGCCTGCTGAGCACTTTACATCCACATTTGGGGTATGTTCTTACTCAGAGGAAATGGGGTTAGGAATTTTGGGGGGCTTTTTTCCTATTTTCCCTTGTGAAAATGAAAAATTTAGGGTAACACCAGCATTTTAGTGAAAACATTTTTTTTTTTCATTTTCCCATCCAAATTTAATGAAAATTCGTCAAACACCTGTGGGGTGTTCAGGCTCACTATACCCCTTGTTACGTTCCGTGGAGGGTGTAGTTTCCAAAATGGGGTCATATGTGGGTATTTAGGTTTTTGCGTTTATGTCAGAACCACTGTAAAATCAGCCACCCCTGTGCAAATCACCAATTTAGGCCTCAAATGTACATGGTGTGCTCTCACTCCTGAGCCTTGTTGTGCATCCGCAGAGCGTTTTACGCCCACATCTGGGATACTTCCGCACTCAGGAGAAATTGCTTTACTAATTTTGGGGGGCTTTTTTTCCTTTTACTGCTTGTGAAAATAAAAAGTATGGGGCAACACCAGCATGTTAGTGTAAACATTTTTTTTTTTTTACACTAACAGGCTGGTGTAACCCCCAACTTTTCCTTTTCATAAGGGGTAAAAGGAGAAAAAGCCCCCCAAAATTTGTAGTGCAATTTCTCCCAATTACGGAAATACCCCATATGTGGCCCTAAACTGTTTTCTTGAAATACGACAGGGATCTGAAGTGAGAGAGCGCCATGCGCATTTGAGGAATAAATTAGGAATTGCATAGGGGTGGACATAGGGGTATTCTATGCCAGTGATTCCCAAAAAGGGTGCCTCCAGCTGTTGCTTAACTCCTACCATGCGTGGACAGTCAGTGGCTGTCCGGAAATGCTGGGAGTTGTTGTTTTGCAACAGCTGGAGGCTCCGTTTTGGAAACACTGCCGTACAATACGATTTTCATTTTTATTGGGGGGGGACAGTGTAAGGGGGTGTATATGTATTGTTTTTCTTTATTATGTGGTAGTGTAGTGTAGTGTTTTTAGGGTACATTCACACTGGCGTGTTACGGTGAGTTTCCCGCTAGGAGTTTCAGCTGCGGCGAAAAATTTGCCGCAGACCAAACTTGAAGCAGGAAACTTACTGCAAACATGCCCGTGTGAATGTACCCTGTACGTTCACATGGGGGGACAAACCTCCAGCTGTTTCAAAACCACAACTCCCAGCATGCACTGACAGTGCATGCTGGGAGTTGTACTTTTGCAACAGCTGGAGGCACACTGGTTGGAAAACCTTCAGTTAGGCTATGTTACCTAACAGTATTTTCCAACCAGTGTGCCTCCAGCTGTTGCAAAACTACAACTCCCAGCATGTACTGACATACCGTGCATGCTGGGAGTTGTACTTTTGCAACAGCTGGAGGCACATTGGTTAAAAACCTTCAGTTAGGCTATGTTACCTAACAGTATTTTCCAACCAGTGTGCCTCCAGCTGTTGCAAAACTACAACTCCCAGCATGTACTGACATACCATGCATGCTGGGAGTTGTAGTTTTGCAACAGCTGGAGGCACACTGGTTGGAAAACCTTCAGTTAGGTTCTGTTAAACAGTATTTTCCAACCAGTGTTCCTCCAGCTGTTGCAAAACTACAACTCCCAGCATGTACTAATCGCCGAAGGGCATGCTGGGAGATGTAGTTATGCACCAGCTGGAGGTTACGCAACTACAATTCCCAACATGGTGAGACAGCTGTTTGCTGTTTGAGCATGCTGGGATTTGCAGTTTTGCAACATCTGGAGGGCTACAGTTTATAGACCACTGCACAGTGATTTCCAAACTGTGACCCTCCAGATGTTGCAAAACTACAAATCCCAGCATGCCCAGACAGCAAAGAGCTGTTTGAGCATGCTAGGAGTTGTAGTTTTGCAAGATCTGGAGGGATACAGTTTAGAGACCACTATATAGTGGTCTCAAACTGCAGCCCTCCAGCTGTTGCAAAACTACATATTCCAGCATGCCCAAACAGCAAACAGCTGTCTGGGCATGCTGGGAGTTGTAGTTTTGCAACATCTGGAGGGCTAGAGTCTCAGACTGTAGCCATCCAGATGTTGCTAGGCAACTTATCGGCTTCTGTAGGATCCAGGGAGCCGTCTTATTCTGCCGCCCACCGCCCGCGCCGATCTCCGTCGCCGCCCGCCGATCACCATCGCCCGCAGCCTCCAGAGGGGTAAGTGAACCTTCGGCGTTTGGTCCCGTTGTTTCCCCGTCCTGCCCCGCCTATTGTGGGTGGGCAGGACGAAGAAAACGAATGTAAATCCATCCACCCCGATCTGCTATTGGTGGTCACGTCTAGACCACCAATAGCAGGGATAGGAGGGGTGGCACCCCTGCCACCTCACTCCTATCCCTTCTTAGACAACCGCGATCCCCCTTCTATTTTGGGTCACCATAGACCTGTGATGACCCGGAATCGGCGCAAATCGCAAGTGTGAATTCACTTGAGATTTGCGCTGATCGCCGACATGGGGGGGTCTAATGACCCCCCAAGGGCATTTGCACGGGGTGCCTGCTGATAGATATCAGCAGTCACCCCGGTCCGGTCCACACCCGGCCCGCGGCGGGGACCGAAATTCCCACGGGCGTATGGATACGCCCTTCGTCCTTAAGTACCAGGATGCAAGGGCGTATGCATACGCCCTTTGTCCCCAACAGGTTAAAACTCAAAAGATAGCTATTAACTGTTACAGTTTAATAATGGGAATAATTACCTCCTCCAATAAAAAAAATTAATTCCCCCTCTTTTCCCATTTTACAAATACAAATTTGTAAAAAAAATAAAATAAATCAACATATTTGGTATAGCAATGTCGAGAATAGTCCGAATGATAAAATATAACATTAATGATTCCATACAGTGAACGGCATAAAACGTAAAAATAACAAAGTCCAATGCTGATTTGTGATCACATCCCGGAAAAAAAATAAAAAAGTTTATAAAAAAAAAAGGCATCAAAAATCACATATACGCAAATGTGGTACCGATAAAAACAGCAAATCACAGATTAAGTGCCAGTACAAGCATAACCATATGAATAAAACATGTCCATGGGTTAAATGTGAGTGCAGGTGCAGTGACAATGAAAAAAATATATATTTTTTTTAACCCTTTCAGGACCACAGGTTTTCATTTTTGCGCTAGTTTTTTCCTCCTCACCTTCCAAAAATCATAACACAGACTCCTATAAGGGCTGTTTTTTTTTGCACCACACATTGTACTTTGTAATTACATCAATAATTTCACCACAAAATCTACGGCAAAGCTAGAAAAAATATATTTGTTGGGCAAAATTGAAAAAAACAAACGCCATTTTGAAATTTTTTTTAGGGGCTTACGGTTGTACACAGTGCAGTTTTCGGTAAAAATTACACCTTATATTTTTTCTGTAGATCCATACAATTAAATTGATACCCAGCTTATTAAGGTTTGATTTTGTTTTACTTATTATAACTTTTTTTTTCTTCTCCTTTTTTATTTGCTCAAAAAAATGCATACAAAATTGTGTTACAAAAAAACAAAAACACACTGATAAATTTTATGCCTATACGAGCCCATCTCCTCCTCACTCTTCCCTTCATTCAACAATAGGATTATAATGGATTCCCTCATAGAAAGTGGCAACCCTAATCCCTTCCCACTAGAGGACAAAACTCGGGCTAATGCTGGTAACAGGCAGCTACTGTATCTTCTGTATACCTCAAAAGGGAGGCCATCACTCCCAGGGGTGGTATTACCCCGTGTTTTTTTAAGAGCATGTTCTAATTCCCCCACACTTACTGAATTCTCCATTTCCTCCCTAACTTCACTCGGGATTTGAGGGAGCCCTATTACTTGTAGGTACTTTTTTATTTCTTTACTTTCTTTCTCTATTTCTGATGTATATAATTCCTTGTAA
>NW_026609980.1:0-21000 GCF_029499605.1 Hyla sarda | reverse complement strand
TGGTTTTTGGGGGGCATGTTGCATTTAGGAAGCCCTACCATTTTGGAAACTAGACCCCTCGGGGAATGTAACATGGGATAAAGTGAGCCTTTATACCCCACAGGTGTTTCACGACTTTTGCAAATGTAAAAAAAAAAAAAAAAAAAAAATTACCTAAAATGCTTGTTTTCCCAAAAATTTTACATTTTTAAAAAGGGTAATATCAGAAAATACCCCTAAAAATTTGAAGCCCAATTTCTCCCGATTCAGAAAACATGCCATATGGGGGTGAAAAGTGCTCTGCTGGCGCACTACAGGTCTCGGAAGAGAAGGAGTCACATTTGGCTTTTTGAAAGCAAATTTTGCTCTGGGGGCATGCCGCATTTAGGAAGCCCCTATGGTGCCAGGACAGCAAAAAAAAAAAAACACATGGCATACTATTTTGGAAACTAGACCCCTCAGGGAACGTAACAAGGGGTTAAGTGAACCTTTATACCCCACAGGTGTTTCACGACTTTTGCGTATGTAAAAAAAAAAAATGCTTGTTTTCCCAAAAATTTTACATTTTTAAAAAGGGTAAAAGCAGAAAATACCCCCCAAAATTTGTAACACAATTTCTCCCGAGTACGGCGATACCCCATATGTGACCCTTAACTGTTGCCTCGAAATACGACAGGGCTCCAAAGTGAGAGCGCCATGCGCATTTGAGGCCTAAATTAGGGACTTGCATAGGGGTGGACATAGGGGAATTCTACGCCAGTGATTCCCAAACAGGGTGCCTCCAGCTGTTGTAAAACTCCCAGCATGCCTGGACAGTCAACGGCTGTCCGACAATACTGGGAGTTGTTGTTTTGCAACAGCTGGAGGCTCCGTTTTGTAAACAGTGGCGTACCAGACGCTTTCATTTTTATTGGGGAGGGGAGGGGGGCTGTGTAGGGGTATGTGCATATGTAGTGTTTTTTACTTTTTATTTTATTTTGTGTTAGTGTAGTGTAGTGTAGTGTTTTTAGGGTACAGTCGCACGGGCGGGGATTCACAGTAGTTTCTATGCAACCAGCAGATGCATCACTACAACTCCCAGCATGCACTTTAGCTGTGTGTGCAAGCTGGGAGTTGTAGTTATACAACAGCTGAAGGTACACTTTTCCATAGAAAAAATGTGCCTCCAGTTGTTGCAAAACCATAAGTCCCAGCATGCCCATAAGGGAATGCTGGGAATTGTGGTGGTCTGCCTCCTGCTGTTGCATAACTACAGCTCCCAGCATGCCCTTTTTGCATGCTGGGAGCTGTTGCTAAGCAACAGCAGGAGGCTGTCACTCACCTCCAACGATCCACGCCGCACAGGTCAGTCCCTCGTCGTCGTCGCCGCTGCTGCTCCTGGGGCCCCGATCCCAACATTGACACCGGGGATCGGGGTCCCCAGCACCCGGGGTGCACGTCCCGCACTCGCTCACGTCCTCCGGAAGAGGGGCGGAGCGGGTTGCGGGAGTGACACCCGCAGCAGGCGCCCTGATTGGTCGGCCGGTAATCCGGCCGACGAATCAGGGCGATGGTGAGGTGGCACCAGTGCCAAATCACCCCTGCAGGCTCTGGCCCCGATCAGCCAGTAATTCCGGGTCATCGGGTCACTGGAGACCCGATTGACCCGGAATCGCCGCAGATCGCTGGACTGAATTGTCGCCGACATGGGGGGCATAATGACCCCCCTGGGCGATATGCCGGGATGCCTGCTGAACGATTTCAGCAGGCATCCGGCTCCAGTCCCCAACCGGCTAGCGGTGGGGACCGGAATTCCCACGGGCCTATGGATACGCCCTCGGTCCTTATGGACTTGGAATGCAAGTCGTATCCATACGCCCTATGTCCTGAAGAGGTTAAGAACACAACCATGAATATGGTAACATTACTTTTACATTTTCCAACAATACCTTTATTTTAATTTTTTTTAATTTTTATTTTTGTAGAGATATACCTACATATTATTATGCATCTCTAATGACTATGCACATATTATTAGTACTATTACATTTCACTGACTGACAATCTTACGGACATTTCACTGCTATACACTGTATGGTATGCATGATGTCTGCAATGCTTATTCATACTTGACATTATCTCAATGTTGTTGTTGTGTTTTTTATTTTTATTTTTTATAGACATTTAACCCCTTAAGGACCAAGCCCATTTTCACCTTAAGGACCAGAGCGTTTTTTGCACATCTGACAACTGTCACTTTAAGCATTAA
Source organism: Hyla sarda (assembly GCF_029499605.1). NCBI lineage: Eukaryota > Metazoa > Chordata > Amphibia > Anura > Hylidae > Hyla > Hyla sarda. Next base: position 18,773 of record NW_026609980.1, on the reverse strand, counting down.
TAACTCTGGGATGTTTTTTCGTGATATATTCTACTTTAACATAGCGGTAAAATTTTGTCCATACTTGCATCCTTTCTTGGTGAAAAATTCCAAAATTTCATGAAAATTTAGAAAATGTTGCAATTTTCAAACTTTGAAGCTCTCTGCTTGTAAGGAAAATAGGCATTCCAAATAAATTATATATAGATTCACATATACAATATGTCTACTTTATGCTTGCATCATAAAGTTGACATGTTTTTACTTTTGGAAGACATCAGAGGGCAGCAATTTTCAAATTTTTCACAAAATTTTCTAAATCTGAATTTTTCAGGGACCAGTTCAGTTTTGAAGTGGATTTGAAGGGCTTATTAGAAATACCCCATAAATTACCCCATTATAAAAACTGCACCCCTCAGCGTATTCAAAATGACAATCAGTAAGGAAGTTAACCCTTTAGGTATTTCACAGGAATAGCAGCAAAGTGAAGGAGAAAATTCAAAATCTGCATTTTTTACACTCGTATGTTCTTGTAGACCCAGTTTTTTTTTATCTTTATAAGAGGTAAAAGTAGAGAAATCCCCCCAAAATGTGTAACCTAATTTCTCTCAAATAAGGAAATGCCTCATGTGTGTATGTCAAGTGTTCGGTGGGCGCAGTAGAGGGCTCAGAAGGGAAGGAGCGTCTATGGTATTTTGGAGAGTGAATTTGTTTGGAATGAAGGTCGGGGGTCATGTGCTTTACAAAGCCCCCCTTGGTGCCAGAACAGTGGACCCCCCCCCCCCACATTTGACCCTATTTTGGAAACTACACCCTTCAAGGAATGTAATAAGGGGTGCAGTGAGCATTTACACCCCACTGGCCTTTGACAGGTCTTTGGAACAGTGGGCTGTGCAAATGAAAAATTAGATTTTTCATTTTTGCGGCCAACTGTTCAAAAAATCTGTCAGACACCTGTGGGGTGTAAATGCTCACTGCACCCCTTATTACATTACATCACCTCAAATGTACATGGCACTCTCACTCCTGAGCCTTGTTGTGCGCCCACAGAGCATTTTATGTCCACATATGGGTTATTTCCAACAGCTGAAGGCACACTGGTTTCAAAACACCTAGTTTGTTACTTAACTCAGTGTTTCCCAAAAAAGGGTTCCTCCAGCTGTTGCAAAACTACAACTACCAGCATGCCCAGACCGCCGAAAGACATGTTGGGAGTTAGTTTTGCAACATCTGGAGGGTCACAGTTTGGTGACCACTGTGCAGTGGTGTCCAAGCTGTAGCCCTCCAAATGTTGCAAAACTTCAACTCCAAGCATGCCCAAACTGTCCAGGCATGCTGGGAGTTGTAGTGCTGCAAAATCTGAAGGGCCACATGTTACAGAATTACAACTCCCAGCATGCCTGGACTGTCTGGGCATGCTGGGAGTTGTAGTTTTTTAACATCTGTAAGAGCACAGTTTGGACACCAATGCACAGTGGTCTCCAAACTGTGGGCCTCCAGATGTTGCAAAACTACAACTCCCAGCATGCCCAGACAGCCTTTGGCTGTCTCGGCTTGCTGGGAGTTGTAGTTTGGCAACTCCTGGAATGCAGCAGTGAAGATCACTTACCGCTGATCTTCACAGCTCCGTCCGCCGGTCCCGCACTGTCTGTCCGGTACCGCCGCGGGTCCCGCTGTGATCGCTGGCCCCGTGACATGATCACTGGTCCCGGGACATGATCGCTGGTCCCGGGACCCTCCGCCATCTTCCCCCCACTCTGCCCCGACATTTAGGGGCGGGGCAGAGCGGGGATTTCACCTTTAACCTCCCGCCCCCCTCCTGCCATTGGTCGCTAGTCCTAACGACCAATGGCAGGGGTTTAGGAGCGAGGTGGCAGCTGCCACCTAGGTCCTATCCCTTCAGGATGATCGGAGCGGTCTCTGACTGCTCCGATCATCGTTATTTTCTGGGCGATCGGGTCACCAGAGACCCGATCAGCCCGGAACCCCACAAGTCCTTGTCATTAGTCAGTCACTAACTGACTGACTAATGACAACGATCTGCAGCCGGGGACCAGTCTGATTGGTCCCCTGCTGCATAGTGTCATCGGTCAGCTGTCCAGGACAGCTGAGATGACGTTTCTATCACCATGCCAACGGACATGGTGATAGAAAATGTATTGGACGTGTATACACGTCCATTTGCGTTAAGTCACAGAAAAAATGGACGTGTATACACGTCAATTTGCGGGAAGGGGTTAATATTATAACACTGGTTATTTCTGCTGTTATACACTGGTTGAGGATTGGGTTGCCTGAGGCTTTCTGCCCAATGCTTTGGCTGCTAGGGTCTATCGGTACTACACACTTACCCCAAGAACACTTTATTCTAGATAACATTTACACATTCTGTTACCTTACTTTTTTGTGTGCACGTGCATTCTCCACAGGAATACATTCTGGCCAGTAAAGTACCCTGGATACGCAGAGACAAGAAGAAATAGCATTAGTTGCATGACATTTAGTGCATAACAGTGGTATGGACTGGCATAAGACAGGTCACAGTCCCTAATAAACCTTTAATTGGATGTGTGAGATACGTGGTTTTGTGTGATTTCTGTGTACTAAACTTGTAGATGTACACTAATGGAGTTCTGTGTGTACTGAATTTTATGTGTACTGAATTTATATGTACTTTTAATGAAGTCAGTCTTGGTATCTGATTTATTAGGCGTTAGTGGAAAGGTGGTTTTCTTGTTTCTCCCAGTGGAGCTGGGACAGCACCTGAGTAGAATCACTATAACACCGCTCTATAATTTTGTAGTCATGTACAGTAAACCATTTGTTACGCCGAGGGCTCCGGGTCCCCGCTCCTCCCCGAAGCGCTCGCATCATCCTCGCATTTGCAGCGCCCCGGTCAGACCTGCTGACCGGGTGCGCTGCAATACCTCTCTCAGCCGGGATGCGATTCGCGTTGCGGGAGGCGCCCGCTCGCGATGCGCATCCCGGCTCCCGTACCTGACTCGCTCTCCGTCGGTCTTGTCCCGGCGCGCGCGGCCCCGCTCCTTAGGGCGCGCGCGCGCCGGGTCTCTGCAATTTAAAGGGCCACTGCTCTTGTCTACTCCCTTGTACCGCGCCTATCTTCAGCAGTCAGAGAGGTTGAGCCATTGCTGGTGGATACGACCTGGTTGCTACCGCCGCTGCAAGACCATCCCGCTTTGCGGCGGGCTCTGGTGAATACCAGTAGCAACTTAGAACCGGTCCACCAGCACGGTCCACGCCAATCCCTCTCTGGCACAGAGGATCCACCTCCAGCCAGCCGAATCGAGACAGTAGATCCGGCCATGGATCCCGCTGAAGTCCCACTGCCAGTTGTCGCCGACCTCACCACGGTGGTCGCCCAGCAGTCGCAACAGATAGCGCAACAAGGCCACCAGCTGTCTCAACTGACCGTGATGCTACAGCAGCTACTACCACAGCTTCAGCAATCATCTCCTCCGCCAGCTCCTGCACCTCCTCCGCAGCGAGTGGCCGCTTCCGGCCTACGATTATCCTTGCCGGATAAATTTGATGGGGACTCTAAGTTTTGCCGTGGCTTTCTTTCGCAATGTTCCCTGCACTTGGAGATGATGTCGGACCAGTTTCCTACTGAAAGGTCTAAGGTGGCTTTCGTAGTCAGCCTTCTGTCTGGGAAAGCTCTGTCATGGGCCACACCGCTCTGGGACCGCAATGACCCCGTCACTGCCTCTGTACACTCCTTCTTCACGGAGATTCGAAGTGTCTTTGAGGAACCTGCCCGAGCCTCTTCTGCTGAGACTGCCCTGCTGAACCTGGTCCAGGGTAATTCTTCTGTTGGCGAGTACGCCATCCAATTCCGTACTCTTGCCTCCGAATTATCCTGGAATAATGAGGCCCTCTGCGCGACCTTTAAAAAAGGCCTATCCAGCAACATTAAAGATGTGCTGGCCGCACGAGAAATTCCTGCTAACCTGCATGAACTTATTCATCTGGCCACCCGCATTGACATGCGTTTTTCCGAAAGGCGTCAGGAGCTCCGCCAGGATATGGACTTTGTTCGCACGAGGCGTTTTTTCTCCCCGGCTCCTCTCTCCTCTGGTCCTCTGCAATCCGTTCCTGTGCCTCCCGCCGTGGAGGCTATGCAAGTTGACCGGTCTCGCTTGACACCTCAAGAAAGGACACGATGCCGCATGGAGAATCTGTGCCTGTACTGTGCCGGTACCGAACACTTCTTGAAGGATTGTCCTATCCGTCCTCCCCGCCTGGAAAGACGTACGCTGACTCCGCACAAAGGTGAGACAGTTCTTGATGTCAACTCTGCTTCTCCACGCCTTACTGTGCCTGTGCGGATATCTTCCTCTACCTTCTCCTTCTCTACTATGGCCTTCTTGGATTCCGGATCTGCAGGAAATTTTATTTTGGCCTCTCTCATCAACAGGTTCAACATCCCTGTGACCAGTCTCGCCAGACCCCTCTACATCAATTCTGTTAACAATGAAAGATTGGACTGTACCGTGCGTTACCGCACGGAACCTCTCCCAATGTGCATCGGACCTCATCACGAAAAAATTGAATTTTTGGTCCTCTCCAACTGCACTTCCGAAATTCTTCTTGGATTACCGTGGCTTCAACGCCATTCCCCAACCCTTGATTGGTCCACAGGAGAAATCAAGAGCTGGGGTACTTCTTGTTTCAAGGACTGTCTTAAACCGGTTCCCAGTACTCCCTGCCGTGACCCTGTGGTTCCCCCTGTAACCGGTCTTCCTAAGGCTTATATGGACTATGCTGACGTGTTTTGCAAAAAGCAAGCTGAGACTTTACGTCCTCACAGGCCTTATGACTGTCCTATTGACCTCCTCCCGGGTACTACTCCACCCCGGGGCAGAATTTATCCTCTGTCTGCTCCAGAGACTCTTGCCATGTCAGAGGAAAATTTAAAAAAGGGGTTTATCCGCAAATCCTCCTCTCCTGCCGGAGCTGGATTTTTTTTTGTGTCCAAAAAAGATGGCTCCCTACGTCCTTGCATTGATTACCGCGGACTTAATAAAATCACGGTAAAGAACCGCTACCCCCTACCTCTTATCTCGGAACTCTTTGATCGCCTACAAGGTGCCCACATCTTTACCAAACTGGACTTAAGAGGTGCTTATAATCTCATCCGCATCAGGGAGGGGGACGAATGGAAGACTGCATTTAACACCAGAGATGGACACTTTGAGTATCTGGTCATGCCCTTTGGCCTGTGCAACGCCCCTGCCGTCTTCCAAGACTTTGTTAATGAAATTTTTCGTGATCTCTTAAACTCCTGTGTTGTGGTTTGTCTGGACGATATTCTGATTTTTTCTGCCAACTTAGAAGAACACCGCCAGCATGTCCGCATGGTTCTTCAGAGACTTCGAGACAATCAACTTTATGCCAAAATGGAGAAATGTCTGTTTGAATGTCAATCTCTTCCTTTCCTAGGATACTTGGTCTCTGGCCAGGGACTACAAATGGACCCAGATAAACTCTCTGCCGTCTTAGATTGGCCACGCCCCTCCGGACTCCGTGCTATCCAACGTTTTTTGGGGTTCGCCAATTATTACAGACAATTTATTCCACACTTTTCCACTATTGTGGCTCCTATCGTGGCTTTAACCAAGAAAAATGCCAATCCCAAGTCCTGGTCTCTCCAAGCAGAAGACGCATTTAAACATCTCAAGTCTGCCTTTTCTTCTGCTCCCGTGCTCTCCAGACCTGACCCATCTAAACCCTTCCTATTGGAGGTAGATGCCTCCTCAGTGGGAGCTGGAGCTGTCCTTTTACAAAAAAATTCTTCCGGGCATGCTGTTACTTGTGGTTTTTTTTCTAGGACCTTCTCTCCGGCGGAGAGAAACTACTCCATCGGGGATCGAGAACTACTGGCCATGAAATTGGCGCTTGAGGAATGGAGGCATCTGCTGGAGGGATCAAAATTTCCAGTTATCATATACACTGATCACAAGAATCTCTCCTATCTCCAGTCTGCCCAACGGCTGAACCCTCGCCAGGCCAGGTGGTCGTTGTTCTTTGCCCGTTTTAACTTTGAAATTCATTTTCGCCCTGCCGACAAGAACATTAGGGCCGATGCCCTCTCTCGTTCCTCGGATGCCTCGGAAGTAGAGCTCTCTCCGCAACACATCATTCCTCCTGACTGTCTGATCTCCACTTCTCCAGCCTCCATCAGGCAAACTCCTCCAGGGAAGACCTTCGTTTCTCCACGCCAGCGTCTCGGGATTCTCAAATGGGGACACTCCTCCCACCTCGCAGGCCATGCGGGCATCAAAAAATCCTTGCAACTCATCTCTCGTTTCTATTGGTGGCCGACTCTGGAGACGGATGTTGTTGATTTTGTGCGGGCCTGTACTGTCTGTGCCCGGGATAAGACTCCTCGCCAGAAGCCTGCTGGTCTCCTTCATCCTCTGCCTGTCCCCGAACAGCCTTGGTCACTGATTGGTATGGACTTTATTACAGACTTACCCCCATCCAGTGGCAACACTGTTGTTTGGGTGGTCGTTGATCGATTTTCCAAGATGGCACATTTTATTCCTCTTCCTGGTCTTCCTTCAGCGCCTCAGTTGGCAAAACAATTTTTTGTACACATTTTTCGTCTTCACGGTTTGTCCACGCAGATCGTCTCGGATAGAGGCGTCCAATTCGTGTCTAAATTCTGGAGGGCCCTCTGTAAACAGCTCAAGATTAAATTAAACTTCTCTTCTTCTTATCATCCCCAATCCAATGGGCAAGTAGAAAGAATTAACCAGGTCCTGGGTGACTATTTACGGCATTTTGTTTCCTCCCGCCAGGATGACTGGGCAGATCTTCTACCATGGGCCGAATTCTCATACAACTTCAGAGTCTCCGAATCTTCTGCTAAGTCCCCATTTTTCGTGGTGTACGGCCGTCACCCTCTTCCCCCCCTCCCTACTCCCTTGCCCTCTGGTTTGCCCGCTGTGGATGAAGTGACTCGTGATCTTTCCACCATATGGAAAGAGACCCAAAATTCTCTTTTACAGGCTTCATCCCGCATGAAAAGGTTTGCCGATAAGAAAAGAAGAACTCCCCCCATTTTTGCTCCCGGAGACAAGGTATGGCTCTCCGCTAAATATGTCCGCTTTCGTGTCCCCAGTTACAAACTGGGACCACGCTATCTTGGTCCTTTCAAAGTCTTGTGCCAGATTAACCCTGTCTCTTACAAACTCCTTCTTCCTCCTTCTCTTCGTATTCCCAATGCCTTCCATGTCTCTCTCCTTAAACCACTCATCATTAACCGCTTCTCTCCCAAACTTGTTTCTCCCACTCCTGTTTCCGGTTCTTCTGACGTCTTCTCCGTGAAGGAGATTCTGGCCTCACAGACGGACAGAGGGAAAAAATATTTCTTGGTGGATTGGGAAGGCTGTGGTCCAGAAGAGAGATCCTGGAAACCTGAGGACAACATCCTAGACAAAAGTCTTGTCCTCAGGTTCTCAGGCTCCAAGAAGAGGGGGAGACCCAAGGGGGGGGGTACTGTTACGCCGAGCGCTCCGGGTCCCCGCTCCTCCCCGGAGCGCTCGCATCATCCTCGCATTTGCAGCACCCCGGTCAGACCTGCTGACCGGGTGCGCTGCAATACCTCTCTCAGCCGGGATGCGATTCGCGTTGCGGGAGGCGCCCGCTCGCGATGCGCATCCCGGCTCCCGTACCTGACTCGCTCTCCGTCGGTCTTGTCCCGGCGCGCGCGGCCCCGCTCCTTAGGGCGCGCGCGCGCCGGGTCTCTGCAATTTAAAGGGCCACTGCGCCACTGATTGGCGCAGCTGGCTTAATTAGTTTGTTCACCTGTGCACTCCCTATTTATACTTCACTTCCCCTGCACTCCCTCGCCGGATCTTGTTGCCATTGTGCCAGTGAAAGCGTTTCCTTGTGTGTTCCTAGCCTGTGTTCCAGACCTCCTGCCGTTGCCCCTGACTACGATCCTTGCTGCCTGCCCTGACCTTCTGCTACGTCCGACCTTGCTCTTGTCTACTCCCTTGTACCGCGCCTATCTTCAGCAGTCAGAGAGGTTGAGCCGTTGCTGGTGGATACGACCTGGTTGCTACCGCCGCTGCAAGACCATCCCGCTTTGCGGCGGGCTCTGGTGAATACCAGTAGCAACTTAGAACCGGTCCACCAGCACGGTCCACGCCAATCCCTCTCTGGCACAGAGGATCCACCTCCAGCCAGCCGAATCGTGATACCATTTACATTTTATTACATTTTAGGTGAACATAACTTTTGTTGCTTGTAGGCACAAAGGTTAAATACCAGCAGCAAATAATTAAGATGGTCAGGTTAAATTTACCTGATATTTTTGAGTGCCAAATAGTGCACAAAATATATATTACTTTTATCACATATACAATAACGTGCATGTAAGGCTCAGCAATCCACCTACATTATGGAGTCTTTGGTTAGGATCATGGGCACAAGACTTAATAGGATCTCCTAGGGCAAGGAGTCTCTCGGCCAGAGCCGGGCACAAACTTTCGAAAATGGTTACTTTACAAATGGTGAAACTTCTTTGCACAGTCCTGCCAGGCACTTGACTTGAACTGTTGCGGATAATGATAACCTGAAACAATAAAGAAGGTATTAGTGTACCACACATTTAGTAGAATGCAAAAAATTTGAAATTGGTTCTTCTTGCTTCCCAACCTCGCCTGTCGGTGTGCTTCCTGCTTTGTGATATATATCTGGGAGCACGAGGTTGGGTTTCCCTCCAGGCTACATTGGTCAGCCAGGACTGTGTTATGGTCGGATTAACATTGACCACCACATTGACTTCAGAGGCTGATGCCGCTGGTACAGCTGTAGGTGCCAGCTGGTTCGGCCACACTTCCTTAGGTGGAGTAGGCCACGGCACATCGGTCGGTGCGTGCTGATTAGGCCTCACCTCCGGCGTGGAGTAGGCCTAGGCACATAAGTTGGTGCCCGTTGGTTAGGCCTCACCTCCTCTGGGGGAGTACGCCTGGGCACATTTTCTGTAAGTGAAGATTCAGGACTGGACCTCCTCATAAATTTACACAATAAAAACCAGACTAAATAGCCATAAAGGATGCATACCCAATATCATATAATGCAAGAAAATGTAAACTTTATTATAACACATATGACACAAAGCAAGGAAAACACTCTAAAAACACTTAAAAAGGCTCAGAAGAGCCACACTACAACAGTGGGACGAATTATGGTCACCACAGGACATGGGAAGAAACATGAAAGGGATCCCTCCTGTCACTCACCAAATAAGTAACAATAAAACACAAATGACAAAAAAGTAGTGGACAGTCAACAAACTGTGCATGCCAGTCCCCAAATGGTAAATGGTACAATGCGATGAATGTTACTCAGGGAAGCAGGTGCAAGAATGTAATACTCAGTACACTAATATACAAACACAGTGGACGATCCACAGACGGAGGAAGGAGGGAAAGTGTCCCAGTAAGCCCATGTCCAATAAAGAAGCCCATTTGTCATTGCCCTTTTTTGTCATTTGTGTTTTATTGTTACTTATTTGGTGAGTGACAGGAGGGGTCCCTTTCATTTTTCTTCCCATGTCCTGTGGTGACCACAATTGGTCCCACTGTTGTAGTGCGGCTCTTCTGAGCCTTTTTAAGTGTTTTTAGAGTGTTTTTCCTTACTTTGTGTCATATGTGTTATAATAAAGTTTACATTTTCTTGCATTATATGATATTGGGTATGCATCCTTTATGGCTATTTAGTCTGGTTATTATTGTGCTTATTGTTTTATGAGCCAGATAGCACCCTTTTGTGTTATGCTTTACATTTAGCTTGAGCCTCCCCCCTTTTTTCCTTTTCTCTCTCTCCTCATAAATTTAGGAGCCATGATGGGCGCCTCGGACAAATACATTTCTTCTTCCACCTTATCGGCCGAATTCAATGGGGATCTATGTCCCAGTCGTCCGACGGAAAATACGTAAAGGGTATTTGAGTGGGATTCTTGGGCCTGGTTATGGCTGCCGCCCATTCTCCCCGCAGACTTTTTACCGGGGTATATTCCACTATCTCCCCTGCTTCTAAGGAGTGGAGTGCTGGAGGCAGGCAGTCCCGCTGAACGACTTTCCTATTTACTAGCATGGTTCCTCCATGCTGGCAGTCTTGGAGGGTGCCAAAGCCACGTACTTTATCAAATTTTATAACTGTGGCGAGTCGGCGCTCCAAGGGTGGCTCACCCACTTGTGGATAGTCCAACTTGCTTATATAGAGGGCTTCCAGCCTTTTAGTATCCTGCTGCTGCTCTACTTGTACTTCATAGGGCAACTGCTTAGGCCCATACCTCTCTCTGTGCTGGGCTTTTAATTTCTCAATGATGCTGGCTATTTCGGCCTCTCTGCGGGCTCTCTCAGCCTGTACTGTGGGAACTGGTGGATGGGACTTCCCTGGCAGGGGAAGGACATGGTCCCACAAGTACGGGACAAACTCTGGCTCGTCGCCGAACACCCATTGAAGGAGAAGGGGTGACTGTGAGCGTGCTCTAACTGGAACAGACTTCTGCCCTGGGGGTTCCCTGTCGGGGCTGAAGGCGTAGAAAATGCGGCCTCGGCCGGCGTACTTACATCTGACTCCGCCCAGGATCTGTGGCGAGGGAACAATCTCACCGGCGATGCTGCTGCTGAAGACTGTGGTGATCCCCTTTTTGGGGTAGCTTGCCATTCATCGTCCTCTGGAAGCGGGGGCAGCTTGCAGGCCTCCTCGGCCCCAAGGGGCAATTGCTGCAAATGGTCAGCTAGGTCATGGAACAGCTGCGCTGCAGCCACTGTAACTTTCCGCTGCTCCGCAGCCATCTTGTTGCTCTCTTCACGTGCTCTGGTGGGCTGCGCCATGTCTGTACACCTCTCTGCCATTTCCGGACTGAAGAGGGATGGCCGCATGGTGCCTTTTATAAGAGGCTTCAACAAAATGCCGGCCGGCCGGAAGGACGTCATTGGTGCAGCTCTGACTTCCTGTCCCACAGGAAGTCAGACAACAGTTCCACTTCGGCATAGACGCTGCTACATGATATCCAGCATGGGACATCTTGGCGCGCTTCTTGGGTTCTTCCTTAACCCCTTCAGGTATTTTTTTTTTTAATTAGATCATTTCATTAAGTTTTACAATACAATAAAACAATTCAAAGGAGCAAGAAACAAAGAAGGTAAGAACAAACCCATCAGGGTAATGGGACCAAATAGTAGGGCACATATTATGAAAACAGGAACATACTCAAATTGGCCGCTGAGGAGACTTCAGGTACTTTTGTACTGAAGCACGTAACATGGCTTCGTTCCTAATCTTACCCATGGCCACAATACAATATTCTTCACCTCCCCCTTACTTTTTCTAGCACCCCGGCAAAGCACAATTTCAGCAACAATGTCCTGTACACTTTTGGGCGTAATTTCGGTCGCGGATTGCGACAATCCTGGACAGTTTTCTATACATATTCCTGCACAGGGGGATGACTAGTGGCACTTGCAATCACGGCATACACCCGTTTTTCATTGTGGGTGGCCTGGGTGGCTGAATTATTAAAGGCACACACCCGTATCCTGTTCGTAGGACGCCAAAAGAAATGTGGTGACTGGGGTGTTGCAGTATGTAGCAGGTGGTATAAATCCTGGGGGCAAGATGTTGTTAACCCCTTAGTGTTCGTGACGCGAGTATGTGGTTATTCCGGTATAGTAACCGCCGTCAACCAACCCAAAAATGGTTTGTAATAAAGGAATGTCCACAGCAAGGATTCTGAATAAACTGGAACTTTTACTTGAAATGTTTAGGGAACAGTCTTTACAATTATGCAGTTCCTTCAGAGGCAACCGTGACACAGGACACCTCACATGTTTGCTTGGACTTGTTATTATTGAGATATTTAGGCAGACCATTGTGCTACTGATATATTCCTTAGCTGAGGAGTAGTCACTGGATTTGTAGAGAGAATTGTAACTTACGTTTTAAAAGTGGCTGCATTTCTTTAGGCTTTGGCCTTGATGAGATGAATTTGTAGTATACAGGACTTTGTGCTTCCTTTTGAGTCCAAGAGATAAGAGAGAGTATAGAGACTACAGCCACTTATATACTAGGGGGCTGGACAAAAGCCCATTGGTTGCTAATGCTTGGAGCTCCTGTGCCCATGGAACTCTGGGTATATCACATGACAGTAGATCACATGACCAAGGAAGGTCCTATGCATTTTATACAAACTGTACAACTTTATACATATGAACTATAAAAACACATAATGAATATACACTGCATTTATGAGACAACAAGGGGGGAGCGCTGCAGGAGAGCCCTATGGACCTAAGGGACTCTTCCTGAGGGGACTTAAGGATGGTACAGGACCGGTCCTGTACCGGGAGAGCACAAAGGTTAATGTTAATTATAGAAAACTTTAATTATATAACAACTCTATTAATTTTAAGGTTAAAAATACACACTGCACACCTTGTTAATTGTAGGACACGTACATGCTGGCGTACCCACTAAATTTGAAAATGTTGTGTTAAAATAGAATAAGGCACAAAATAGTTGTGTAAGATTTTTACAGACTATGTAAATAACCCATATGTGGCACTAAAATTTTCCTTTAAAAAAAAAAAAAAAAAGTAATACAGCTTCATCCAATGCAGTACGCCCCAACCCCCCTCCCCCCCCCCCTTCCCCGTCACTCTCTAGAAACACTACTGGTAATAAAGGGTAGATAAGGAACTTTATCTACTTTTCTCATTTAAAAAAATGCTTTTGCAAGTGGGTTTCCCGGGTTTTGCTTACGTGCAATTTATTTATCAAGGCCGTATGACTTTTTGATAGGTCGCATGTAAGAAAAAGTAAGTAAAAAAAAAAAAAAAGATAAATCTCCTTCAAAAAGTTTTTTCGGGAACTTCGTTTCTCAGCACAGACGTCTCTACCATGATATCCGTCTTCCAGAGCTTCCAAGGAGACTTCCAATAACAATACTCCAGATCACAAAAACTCTGCAGACGGCATAGATGAGGAAGGCTTCAGCAGCAGCGGAGGAGCAAGATGAGACACACAACTCGTGTTGCTTTTGGCTCCAAAGAAATGGAATCTGCATTAAGTGCAAGTTCCCACTTCAAAGGTTAGGACCATTCCCATATAATCTTACACTAAGAGCTATTCTCATACTGGCCCCACTTCATCTGTACAGCACAGTGTTTCCCAACCAGGGTATCTCCAGCTGTTACATAACTACAACTCCCAGCATGCCCTTTGGCTGTGCATGCTGGGAGTTGTAGTTATGAAACAGTAGGAGGCACACAGGCCTCACCTCCTGCTGCTGCTGCCAGTCATTTCCTGCCACCGCCAGTATGCTATCCCCGCCGCTGCACACTACATGGTCGGTACCCGCTCTCGCCCTCCAGACTAGGGGTGGAACGGGTGCCGTCAGGACAGCCCAGAAGATGCCGTGATTCTTCAGCTGGTCTCAGCCGACCAATCACCATGATCGTGAGGTGGCACCAGTGCCACCTCACTCCTGCTGGGCAATGGTGATTGGTGCTGTCTCGGACAGCACCAATCACCCATATTTCCTTGGTCACCAGTGACCCATTTGGCCTGGAAAAGCCGTGATTCACCGATCAGTATTGACTGACGAATCACAGCGATTGCCGCCAAGGGGGGATTCCCGGGACCCCCCCCTGGGCGATATGCCGAGGTGGCTGCTTTTAGATAACAACAGCCATCCCAGTCCAATCACCGCATCCAGAGACGTGGTGATCCCAGAAGATGGCAATGCAAATGTACATTTACATTGCAGGTCCTTAAGGGGTTAAAAATAATTGTAATAGTGATACTGTTTCCACCATATCCACTTATCCAGAGATATTATGCTAGAGATATATTGTCATCCTCCATTCCTGGGAATCCACCTCTCCCCTTCTACAGATCTCTGATTCCTTAATAATCCAATAGGGGGGCTTGTTTTCCCACTTATGTGCAAAATGTATCTCTAGGTGGTCAATATCTTCTGTCTCCATTACAAGCTGTATGTCCTATATGGGAAATGTGCCTTGAATTATGCAGCTCCTCGCTCACTTGTTAATGTATCAAGTGACCCAGAGCCCACCACGTGGAGGTGGCTGCATTTCGGGCTCCTCCCCACCCCCACCCCCAACCATATGCAGACCTTGTGTGACCCAATCAGCCGTCTTGTTAAATTGGTTCACATTGATCGTCAATGGCCTTTGCTGTAATACTTCTTAGCTGTGTATGTAGGAAGTAAAATGGCATCTTGAATGTGGTCATCATGCCGGTTACTGTCCGCTTGGCCATGGCCCATGCTCCAACCCAAACATTGGATACATAATTGGGCCACTTCAGTTTGCTTTTAGCATATTGCCAAGTCCGCTGCAGCCAAGACACTTTGGGCTCCGAGGCATCTTCAGAGGTTGTTGGTAAATCCATCTGGTTATCCGCCATGGTGACTGTCACATGATCGCTGTGCCTGGATTCATGTGGGTCTGAATTGTCACCTAAAGCCATGTCAATAGCCACATCTGCTCGCTGACCACGGTGCTTAATCTTCTTCCCAGGTATTTTATGGATCTCATAATATGGTGGAGTGACCTTATAATGATATAGGTTAGTATACCGCCAAAGGAAACTCGTCACGTAATGTATGAGACACACGACAGGCACCGAGAGAACTGGGATATCTGCAAAATAGCGACAGGATACAATATATTAGACCTATATTCATTCATGTATTTATGTATATATATATGTAAATACATATGTTCATATATATGTATATATATATATATATATACATATATATACTTTTTTTGTTAAAACTATAATTTATACGGCAAACTATCAATATTTTATAGGCTATATGCTAGAAGATTAGATGTCATGGATCACTGTATTGTCACTGTATGAAGCTTTTTTTAAACTTGTGTGTGACTAAAACATTGTTATTATAATTATATTACTACTATTATTATATTATTTCACTAATATCAGAGTAGCTTCCCATGTTTTCTTTTAGAAGGCAAAATACTTAAAGCATTGATTCACAAACTGAAATCATTTATCTCACAGGAATAAACATTTGCTCAATTGCTGTAAGAGACTTAAAGGAGTACTCTGCCTCTAGACATCTTATCCCCTATCCAAAGGATAGGGGATAAGATGTCTGATTGCAGGGGTCCCGCAGCTGGTACCCCAGCGATCTCTGTGCAGCACCCAGCGTTCATTCAGCATTCGACAGGGTCGCAACTTCACGGCCACGCCCCTCGTGAGGTCACACCACAACCTTCCCATAGACTTACATTGAGGGGGCGTGGCCCTAATGTCACAACCCCCGCCGCCCGCTCCAAGCGTTTGGAACAAAATGTGCCGAACGCTGGGGAAGCCCCCCTTTAAAGCCACCCAGGATAGACTGTACAAGAGAACATCAGTAACTTTACTGCACTCTACTATATTAACTTTACACTAATACATTCATGTTAAATCCATTTATAAACTGAAATTTTGGAAGTTTTCATTATTCCTACCTCTTAGCTTCATGGTCGCCGTCCCTACAGGATCCTTTTGCCTAAATAGACAAAATTCTCTTCAATTTGCAAAATAAGCGCAGGTCTAGTAGGAGAACGTGTTCACCCGCCGAACCGAGGAAATAAGTGTTAGGGATTGGATTCTACCCTGGAGAAAGTCTCTTTGATGTGTGATGTCACAGCAGATGACATCACGTGTATGTGTATCCATTGTAATGGCTGTACTGTACTTTACTTACACTATGTACAGTTATACTGGGGGTTTACAAAGGATTTGAAGATTACAGTTTTAACCCCTTCAGGGTCACAGCCCTTTTTGGTCTTGAGGACAAAGGACATTTTCATTTTTACATTTTCATTTTTTTCCTCCTCCCCTTCTAAGAGCCATAAATCTTTTAATTTTCCACCCAAAGACCAATATGAGTTGTTGTTTATTTTGCGACCAACTGTACTTTGTAATGTACGGTAACATAAAATGTACGTTACTATAAAAAAATATATATATATTATTTACGGCTGGAAATTGAAAAGAAAACCACAATTTGGCAACTTTTGAGGGTTTTCGTTTTTATTCACTGACATGTTCTTTTTATACTGCGGGTCAATGCTTGGGTAAACGCTTTACTCTTTTTGTACTGCTTCAAAAAAAAATCTAACTTTTTGAACAATATAAGTATGTTTTAAACTGTATGAGGGCTAATTGTTTGCTGTATACGGAAAAATAAAAAAAAAGTTATAGAGGTCAGAAGAGGACAATTTTAAACGTACTAATTTTGGTGTAAAAGTAATAAATTTTTTTTAACAGAAGTAAAACAAAATCAAACCTTAATAAGCTGTGTATCAATTTAATCGTATGGATCTACAGAATATATATAAGGTGTCATTTTTACCGAAAAGTGCACTGTGTAGAATCTGAACCCCCTAAAAAAAAAAAATCAGAATGGAGTTTTTTTTTTCCCCCTAGTTTTTCCGTAGATTTTGTGGTGAAATGATTGATGTCATTACAAAGTACAATAGGTGGCACAAAAAAACAGCCCTTATAGGACTCTGTATGTAGAAAATTGAAAGTGTTATGATTTTAAGAAGGTGAGGAGGTAAAAACTAAGTGCAAAAATGAAAAAACGTGTCATGAAGGGGTTAAAAATATATAAATACCGTATATCCCGGCGTATAAGACGACTTTTTAACCCCAAATTTTCTTCTGAAAAGCCGGGGGTCGTCTTATACGCCGGGTATTGAGGTCCGGGATAGGAAAACTTCTGACTATCTGCCCGGGCGGGCTCCTGTGTGTAGCTGCAGGCGGGGGCCGGCCAGAGCAAGTAAAAACTAATACTGTATACTAAAAACCAGGGTGCCTCCAGCTGTTGTGAAACTACAACTCCCAGCACGGCAAAGTTGGGGGTCGTCTTATACGCCAAGTCATCTTATACGCCGGCATGGTCACTGCACCTGCACTCACATTTAAAGAAGATCTGTAGTGCTTATAACTTATCCCCCATCCTAAGGATAGGGTATAAGTTATAGATCACGGGGGGGTACGAGCGATCGGGCCCCCCGCCATCTTCTGTACGGGGCCACAGTTATGTACAGGAAAGGGGGTGTTCCGTCCCCGCTTGACGCGGCAGCGGGCACGCCCCTCCATGTATTTCTATGGGAGTCATGGAAGGGCGTGCCGGCTGCCGCGTCATGCGGGAACAGAATGCCCCCTTTCCTGTTCATTGCCACGGCCCCATACAGGAGATCGCGGGGGGCCCCAGTGCCCGGACCCCCCCGCGATTTATAACTCATCCCCTATCCTTAGGTTGGGGTATAAGTTATAAGCACTAAAGATCTCCTTTAACCTGTTGGGGACGGAGGGCATACTTATACGCCCTCCGCCCACCACCTTTCTATAATGCGGGGCCACGCCGTGGCCCAGCGTCATAGCGGGTCGGGCCAGGCCCCTAACAACAGCCGGGAGCCGAGGCTAATAGCGAGCAGCACTGATCGTGGTTTCGCGCGCTATTAACCCTTTAGATGCAGCGTTCAACTTGATCACTGTCCGAACGCCAAATGACTGCTCAGTGCCTGAGATCCAGGTATGAGCAGTCAAGCGGCAGAATCATTGATCAATGGTTTCCTATGAGAAACCATTGATCAATGTAAAAGATCAGTGTGTGCAGTGTTATAGGTCCCTATGGGAGCTATAACATTGAAAAAAAAAAGTGAAAAAAGCTTGAATCACCCCCCTTTTTCCGTAAAAAAAAAATCAAAAAACTGTGTAAATAAACATATATGGTATCGCCGCATGCAGAAATGTCAGAATTATAAAAATATATAGTTAATTAAACCGCACAGTCAATGGTATACGTGCAAAAAATAAGCCATCATATGGATTTTGTGGGGTTGTGATCTTTAACCCCTTCAGGACCAAGCCCATTTTGGCCTTAAGGACCAGAGCGTTTTTTGCACATCTGACCACTGTCACTTTAAACATTAATAACTCTGGAATGCTTTTAGTTATCATTCTGATTCCGAGATTGTTTTTTTGTGACATATTCTACTTTAACATGGTGGTAAATTTTTGTGGTAACTTGCATCCTTTCCTTGTGAAAAATCCTAAAATTTGATGAAAAATTTGAAAATTTTGCATTTTTCTAACTTTGAAGCTCTCTGCTTGTAAGGAAAATGTATATTACAAATAAAAAAAATTTTTATTCACATATACAATATGTCTACTTTATGTTTGCATCATAAAAGTGACGAGTTTTTACTTTTGGAAGACACCAGAGGGCTTCAAAGTTCAGCAGCAATTTTCCAATTTTTCACAAAATTTTCAAACTCACTATTTTTCAGGGACCAGTTCAGGTTCGAAGTGGATTTGAAGGGTCTTCATATTAGAAATACCCCACAAAAGACCCCATTATAAAAACTGCACCCCCCAAAGTATTCAAAATGACATTCAGTCATCATTTTAACCCTTTAGGTGTTTCACAGGAATAGAAGCAAAGTGAAGGAGAAAATTCACAATCTTCATTTTTTACACTCGCATGTTCTTGTAGACCCAATTTTTGAATTTTTACAAGGGGTAAAAGGAGAAAATGTATACTTATATTTGTAGCCCAATTTCTCTCGAGTAAGCACATACCTCATATGTCTATGTAAATTGTTCGGCGGGCGCAGTAGAGGGCTCAGAAGGGAAAGAGCGACAAGGGGATTTTGGAGAGTACGTTTTTCTGAAATGGTTTTTGGGGGGCATGTTGCATT
>NW_026609979.1:17500-21034 GCF_029499605.1 Hyla sarda | reverse complement strand
GGGTCCGGTGGCCGTCGGGGAGCCGTCCCGCCCGCCCGCGTGTTCTGGGACGGCTCGGCCCCCCTCCGCGAGGGAGGCCGAGGGAGGGCAGCCGAGGTGCGGTCCTGCTGCGCGCACTCCGACGCCCGCGGCTTAGGGGAGAGGCCCGGGGAGCGAGGCGCGCCGACGCGGGACCGGAGTCTCGCGGGCAGCCTCGAGGACCCCGAGGGGCCTTGGGTCTCCCGCGCCGGGACGCGGTTGCGCTTCCTGCCGGACCGCCCGGCCGCCCCTCCCTATGCCCTTCGGGACCGCCGACCCCTCCGCCGCTCCGGGATCCCGTGCCCGGGGTGGGCGCGCCCTGCCTGGGATGCAGGGACCCGCGCTTGGGATGCAGGGACACGTCGATCGGGACTTTGTCGATTTTACGCTCAGCCTACGAAGGAGCTCCGCCGGGCCGCCCGACGGGGTCCGCCCACCCGCCCGGCGGCACCGCTGCCTTTCTCCGGGGGGGTACGGTGGCCGTCGGGGAGCCGTCCCGCTCGCGCGTCTCCTGGGACGGCTCGGCCCCCCTCCGCGAGGGAGGCCGAGGGAGGGCAGCCGAGGCGCGGTCCCGCTGCGCGCACTCCGACGCCCGCGGCTTAGGGGAGAGGCCCTGGGGCCTTGGGTCTCCCTCGCCGGGACGCGGTTGCGCTTCCTGCCGGACCGCCCGGCCACCCTCCCTGTGCCCTTCGTGACCGCCGACCCCTCGTCGCGCATCTGGCGGCAGCCGCCGCCTCCGCACCGGCGCGATGCGGCATCTGGGGGGAGGGGGACCCTCTCGCCTTTACTGACACGGGCTCCGCAGAGTGGCTAGCTCCCTGCCGGATCGCGCTTCGTTAGATCGATCGAGGGACCTTCAAAGACGGATATAGCCTTCCGGACCGTGCCGTGGCGCGACTCGGCACCGGGGGGATCGAGACCCTTCGCCGACACGGGCTCCGGGGCCCGGCCGGACGAGGGGGTCGGTCCCCGCCGGATCGCGCGTCGAAACGACCGTCTGGGGATATTGCGAATGATGCCGTTCTCTCCGGACACATCTGGGGGAGCCCGCTCCGTGCCGCTCAAGCTCGCCTCCCGGGAGGGACGACCCCTTTCCCGGCGGGAGTTCCGCCGGGAGGGGGTATACCCTAAGGGCCCCCCCCCCCCCCGAGCCCCGGCACGATGCGGCGTCAGGGGGAGCGAGACCATCTCGCCTTCGCCGACACGGGCTCCGGAGCCCGGCCGAACGAGAGGGTCGCTCCCCGCCGGATCGCGCCTCGCCAGATCGATCGAGGGACCTTCAGAGGATGAAAAACCGAGAAATTACGCCCATAGCTCGGCCCCTCCGGTCCAAAGAGGGTGCCGGCAGGGCACGCGCGCATCACCCCCGGGACCGGGGGACTTCGGCGGACCGCCCGCCGAAGTTGCTCGACTCGCTCGACGTCCCGGCCCTCTGGCACGGGTGGCCGTTCCGCTGCAACTGTTCCCAAGGACGGCGCGCCCTGCCTGGGTACAGGGACCCGCGCCTCCCGCCCTTTTAGCCTCTCTGGGTCTGTGCGTGTAAAGGGGACCCTTCCGGAGGCTTTGCCCGGGGACCGACCGGCCCCGGGTCGGGTACGCGAACCGGACCCGTTCCCCCCGGCATTCACCGAGGGAGAAGGCAGAGGTTCGTCCGCAGGGGAGCACACGCTCGGCCCTGGCGTAACCCGAGAGAGCGGCCGTGCTTCTCGCTCCCCTGCTATCCCCGGGCAGGCGGCCGTTCTGAGGTAGCCGGTCGCCGCGCTGCGATACAGTTTTATGAACGCGTGCCGCTCTGCCATGCCCGACTCGTGGAACCGTCACCCGGATACGGCCTTCGAATCAGTTCTCATAGCGGTTCTCGGTTTCGAGATAATCGACAGGCCCGGAAGTCTTTCGGGGGACCCTTCCAGAGGCCTTGCCCGGGTTCGGTGGACCCTGCCTGGGCACAGGGACCCCCTCGGCTCCCCCCATGGCTGACAACCGGGACTCGTATTCTGTCAGGGGTACGTGTCGCCCATCCTGTTCCCAAGGACGGCGCGCCCTGCCTGGGTACAGGGACCCGCGCCTCCCGCCCTTTTAGCCTCTCCGAGTCTGTGCGTGTAAGGGGACCCTTCCGGAGGCTTTGCCCGGGGACCGCCCAGCCCCGGGTCGGGTACGAGAACCGGACCCGTTCCCCCGGCATTCACCGAGGGAGAAGGCAGAGGTCCATCCGCAGGGGAGCCCGCGCTCGGCCCTGGCGTACCCCGGGAGAGCAGCCGTGCTTCTCGCTCTCCTGCTATCCCCAGGCAGGTGGCCGTTCTGCGGTAGCCGGTCGCCATGCTGCTATGCAGTTTTATGAACGCGTGCCGCTCTGTCATGCCCGACTCGTGGAACTGTCACCCGGATTCGGCCTTCGAATCCGTTCTCATAGCGGTTCTCGGTTTCGAGATAATCGTCAGGCCCGGAAGTCTTTCGGGGGACCCTTCCAGAGGCATTGCCCGAGTTCGGTGGACCCTGCCTGGGCACAGGGACTCACGACTCCCCCAGGGCTGACAGCCGGGACTCGTATTCTGTCAGGGGTACGTGTCGCCCATCCTGTTCCCAAGGACGGCGCGCCCTGCCTGGGTACAGGGACCCGCGCCTCCCGCCCTTTTAGCCTCTCCGGGTCTGTGCGTGTAAGGGGACCCTTCCGGAGGCTTTGCCCGGGGACCGCGCAAGCCCCGGGTCGGGTACGTGAACCGGCCCCGTCTCCCCCCCCCCCCCCCCGGAATTCACCGTGGGAGAAGGCAGGGGTTCTTCCGCAGGCGAGCCCGCGCTCGGCCCTGGCGTACCCCGAGAGAGCAGCCGTGCTTCTCGCTCTCCTGCTATCCCCAGGCAGGTGGCCGTTCTGAGGTAGCCGGTCGCCATGCTGCTATGCAGTTTTATGAACGCGTGCCACTCTGTCATGCCCGACTCGTGGAACTGTCACCCGGATACGGCCTTCGAATCTGTTCTCATAGCGGTTCTCGGTTTCGAGATAATCGTCAGGCCTGGAAGTCGTCCGGGTGACCCTTCCGGAGACCTTGCCCAGGGGAGGTGAGCCCTCCTCGGGTAGTCGTCCGGCCGGGTGCCCTCGAGAGAACCAGGGGGGGGGGCTTTGATTTTATTTTATTTTTTTTTTTCTTTCAAAGTCCCACCGGAAGTCTCACAGGGGACCCTCCGCGGGGGCATACCCGGCTATGGTGCGCCCTCCTCGGGTAGTCTGACCACCTCTCCCCCCACCTCTGCGGAATTTTTATTTTATTTTTTCTCAATTTTATGCTCAGGGCAACCTTGCTCTAGCGTGCGAGACTGGCCCTCCAAACTCTCTCAAGTTTCCAACGCCGCCTTCCCCGGAGCCCTTGCCCGGGGAAGGCTCGCCGAGGCCCGGGCTCGTGCCATGCCTCCTCCCCCTGCGGAGAACCGGGCCCGGGGGACCTTGGCCGTTCCCCCCCCCCCGGAGGTCCCGCCGGGGGCCTCCCGGAAGAGAGTACCCGGGAAGGGTGCACCCTGGCCCGG
>NW_026609979.1:0-7500 GCF_029499605.1 Hyla sarda | reverse complement strand
CGGGTTCGGTGCACCCTGCCTGGGCACAGGGACACACACTTACCCCTGGCCGACAACCAGACTTTGACATTTTTCCGTCTGGCCCACCCCGGGGGGGGTCCAGGGGCGTCGGGGGCCCTCGGCCGACCGGACGTCGTACTCGCTCGACTATGTCGAATATGTCGACGCTTCCCCTTCCCCGCCGCGGGAGGGCCGCGTCGACGATCCTTTGCCCAAGGATAGCGCGCCCTGCCTGGGTACAGGGACCCGCGCCTCCCGCCCTTGATCCTTCTCAAATGTCCCGAGGCCTGGAAGTCCGTCAGGGGAGCCTTCCGGAGGCCTCGCCCGGGTTCGGTGCACCCTGCCTGGGCACAGGGACACACACTTACCCCTGGCCGACAACCAGACTTTGACATTTTTCCGTCTGGCCCACCCCGGGGGGGGGGGTCCAGGGGCGTCGGGGGCCCTCGGCCGACCGGACGTCGTACTCGCTCGACTATGTCGAATATGTCGACGCTTCCCCTTCCCCGCCGCGGGGGGGTCCGCGTCGACGATCCTTTGCCCAAGGATAGCGCGCCCTGCCTGGGTACAGGGACCCGCGCCTCCCGCCCTTGATCCTTCTCAAATGTCCCGAGGCCTGGAAGTCCGTCAGGGGAGCCTTCCGGAGGCCTCGCCCGGGTTCGGTGCACCCTGCCTGGGCACAGGGACACACACTTACCCCTGGCCGACAACCAGACTTTGACATTTTTCCGTCTGGCCCACCCCGGGGGGGGGGGTCCAGGGGCATCGGGGGCCCTCGGCCGACCGGACGTCGTACTCGCTCGACTATGTCGAATATGTCGACGCTTCCCCTTCCCCGCCGCGGGAGGGTCCGTGTCGACGATCCTTTGCCCAAGGATGGCGCGCCCTGTCTGGGTACAGGGACCCGCGCCTCCCGCCCTTGATCCTTCTCAAATGTCCCGAGGCCTGGAAGTCCGTCAGGGGACCCTTCCGGAGGCCTCGTCCGGGTTCGGTGCACCCTGCCTGGGCACAGGGACACACACTTACCCCTGGCCGACAACCAGACTTTGACATTTTTCCGTCTGGCCCACCCCGGGGGGGGGGGGGTCCAGGGGCGTCGGGGGCCCTCGGCCGACCGGACGTCGTACTCGCTCGACTATGTCGAATATGTCGACGCTTCCCCTTCCCCGCCGCGGGGGGGTCCGCGTCGACGATCCTTTGCCGAAGGATAGCGCGCCCTGCCTGGGTACAGGGACCCGCGCCTCCCGCCCTTGATCCTTCTCAAATGTCCCGAGGCCTGGAAGTCCGTCAGGGGAGCCTTCCGGAGGCCTCGCCCGGGTTCGGTGCACCCTGCCTGGGCACAGGGACACACACTTACCCCTGGCCGACAACCAGACTTTGACATTTTTCCGTCTGGCCCACCCCGGGGGGGGGGGTCCAGGGGCGTCGGGGGCCCTCGGCCGACCGGACGTCGTACTCGCTCGACTATGTCGAATATGTCGACGCTTCCCCTTCCCCGCCGCGGGAGGGCCGCGTCGACGATCCTTTGCCCAAGGATAGCGCGCCCTGCCTGGGTACAGGGACCCGCGCCTCCCGCCCTTGATCCTTCTCAAATGTCCCGAGGCCTGGAAGTCCGTCAGGGGAGCCTTCCGGAGGCCTCGCCCGGGTTCGGTGCACCCTGCCTGGGCACAGGGACACACACTTACCCCTGGCCGACAACCAGACTTTGACATTTTTCCGTCTGGCCCACCCCGGGGGGGGGGGTCCAGGGGCATCGGGGGCCCTCGGCCGACCGGACGTCGTACTCGCTCGACTATGTCGAATATGTCGACGCTTCCCCTTCCCCGCCGCGGGGGGGTCCGCGTCGACGATCCTTTGCCCAAGGATAGCGCGCCCTGCCTGGGTACAGGGACCCGCGCCTCCCGCCCTTGATCCTTCTCAAATGTCCCGAGGCCTGGAAGTCCGTCAGGGGAGCCTTTCGGAGGCCTCGCCCGGGTTCGGTGCACCCTGCCTGGGCACAGGGACACACACTTACCCCTGGCCGACAACCAGACTTTGACATTTTTCCGTCTGGCCCACCCCGGGGGGGGGTCCAGGGGCATCGGGGGCCCTCGGCCGACCGGACGTCGTACTCGCTCGACTATGTCGAATATGTCGACGCTTCCCCTTCCCCGCCGCGGGGGGGTCCGCGTCGACGATCTTGTGCCCAAGGATAGCGCGCCCTGCCTGGGTACAGGGACCCGCGCCTCCCGCCCTTGATCTCTCTCAAATGTTCCAAAGCCTGGAAGTCCATCAGGGGACCCTTCCGGAGGCCTCGCCCGGGTTCGGTGCACCCTGCCTGGGCACAGGGACACACACTTACCCCTGGCCGACAACCGGACTTTGACATTTTCTGTCTGGCCCACACTGGGGGGGTCCGGGGGGACGGGCACCCTCGGCGGACCGCCCGCCAGACTGGCTCGACTCGCTCGACGTCCCAGCTCTCTGGCACAGGAGGCCGTTCTAAGATACCCGGTCGCTATGCTGTGATACACTTTTATGAAAGCGTACCACTCCGACATGCCCAGCTCATGGAACTGTCGCCTGGATTCGGCTTTCAAATACGATCTCATAGTGGTTCTCAGTTTTGAGATAATCATCATGTCTGGAGGTCTGTCAGGGGACCCTTCCAGATGACTTGCCCGGGTTCAGTGCACCCTGCCTGGGCACAGGGACACACACTTCCCACGGGCCAACCACCCGACTTTTAACATTTTCCCTCTTGACTCCGGGTTGGCGCGTCGGCACCACCCCGGGGGCATCGGGGGCTCTCGGCCGACCGGACGTCGTACTCGCTCGACTATGTCGAATATGTCGACGCTTCCCCTTCCCCGCCGCGGGGGGGTCCGCGTCGACGATCCTTTGCCCAAGGATAGCGCGCCCTGCCTGGGTACAGGGACCCGCGCCTCCCGCCCTTGATCCTTCTCAAATGTCCCGAGGCCTGGAAGTCCGTCAGGGGAGCCTTCCGGAGGCCTCGCCCGGGTTCGGTGCACCCTGCCTGGGCACAGGGACACACACTTACCCCTGGCCGACAACCAGACTTTGACATTTTTCCGTCTGGCCCACCCCGGAGGGGGGGGGGGGGGGGGGTCCAGGGGCATCGGGGGCCCTCGTCCGACCGGACGTCGTACTCGCTCGACTATGTCGAATATGTCGACGCTTCCCCTTCCCCGCCGCGGGGGGGTCCGCGTCGACGATCCTGTGCCCAAGGATAGCGCGCCCTGCCTGGGTACAGGGACCCGCGCCTCCCGCCCTGGTTCTCTGTCAAAAGTCCCGAGGCCTGGAGGTCTGTCAGGGGACCCTTCCGGAGGCCTCGCCCGGGTTCGGTGCACCCTGCCTGGGCACAGGGACACACACTTACCCCTGGCCGACAACCAGACTTTGACATTTTTCCGTCTGGCCCACCCCGGGGGGGGGGGGGGTCCAGGGGCATCGGGGGCCCTCGGCCGACCGGACGTCGTACTCGCTCGACTATGTCGAATATGTCGACGCTTCCCCTTCCCCGCCGCGGGGGGGTCCGCGTCGACGATCCTTTGCCGAAGGATAGCGCGCCCTGCCTGGGTACAGGGACCCGCGCCTCCCGCCCTTGATCCTTCTCAAATGTCCCGAGGCCTGGAAGTCCGTCAGGGGAGCCTTCCGGAGGCCTCGCCCGGGTTCGGTGCACCCTGCCTGGGCACAGGGACACACACTTACCCCTGGCCGACAACCAGACTTTGACATTTTTCCGTCTGGCCCACCCCGGGGGGGGGGGGGGGGGTCCAGGGGCATCGGGGGCCCTCGGCCGACCGGACGTCGTACTCGCTCGACTATGTCGAATATGTCGACGCTTCCCCTTCCCCGCCGCGGGGGGGTCCGCGTCGACGATCCTGTGCCCAAGGATGGCGCGCCCTGCCTGGGTACAGGGACCCGCGCCTCCCGCCCTGGTTCTCTGTCAAAAGTCCCGAGGCCTGGAGGTCTGTCAGGGGACCCTTCCGGAGGCCTCGCCCGGGTTCGGTGCACCCTGCCTGGGCACAGGGACACACACTTACCCCTGGCCGACAACCAGACTTTGACATTTTTCCGTCTGGCCCACCCCGGGGGGGGGTCCAGGCGCATCGGGGGCCCTCGGCCGACCGGACGTCGTACTCGCTCGACTATGTCGAATATGTCGACGCTTCCCCTTCCCCGCCGCGGGGGGGTCCGCTTCGACGATCTTGTGCCCAAGGATAGCGCACCCTGCCTGGGTACAGGGACCCGCGCCTCCCGCCCTTGATCTCTCTCAAATGTTCCAAAGCCTGGAAGTCTGTCAGGGGACCCTTCCGGAGGCCTCGCCCGGGTTCGGTGCACCCTGCCTGGGCACAGGGACACACACTTACCCCTGGCCGACAACCAGACTTTGACATTTTTCCGTCTGGCCCACCCCGGGGGGGGTCCAGGGGCATCGGGGGCCCTCGGCCGACCGGACGTCGTACTCGCTCGACTATGTCGAATATGTCGACGCTTCCCCTTCCCCGCCGCGGGGGGGGTCCGCGTCGACGATCCTGTGCCCAAGGACGGTGCACCCTGCCTGGGCACAGGGACACACACGTCAATCGGGACTTTGTCGCTCAGCCTAAGAAGGTCGGCCTGAAGCACTGTCGTGCGTCCCGACGGGGTCCGCACACCCGCCCGCCGGTGCCGCTGCCTTCCTCTGGGTGTGCCCTCTCCGGGGATACCATGCGCGGGGTGTGCGAACCCTCCCGGGGGTCCAGGGACCGGTGCCAAACACCCCGCACACAGCGATCTCGACCTTGTCAATGTTACGCTCAGCCTACTTCGGGGCCACGCTGCACCGCCCGTGCGGGTTCGCGCACCCACCCGGTGGTCCCGCTGCCTTCCTCCGGGTGTGCCCTCTCCGGGGATACCATGCGCGGGGTGTGCGAACCCTCCCGGGGGTCCAGGGACCGGTCCCAAACACCCCGCACACAGCGATCCCGACCTTGTCAATGTTACGCTCAGCCTACTTCGGGGCCACGCTGCACCGCCCGTGCGGGTTCGCGCACCCACCCGGTGGTCCCGCTGCCTTCCTCCGGGTGTGCCCTCTCCGGGGATACCATGCGCGGGGTGTGCGAACCCTCCCGGGGGTCCAGGGACCGGTCCCAAACACCCCGCGCACAGCGATCTCGACCTTGTCAATGTTACGCTCAGCCTACTTCGGGGCCACGCTGCACCGCCCGTGCGGGTTCGCGCACCCACCC
Source organism: Hyla sarda (assembly GCF_029499605.1). Classification (NCBI taxonomy): domain Eukaryota; kingdom Metazoa; phylum Chordata; class Amphibia; order Anura; family Hylidae; genus Hyla; species Hyla sarda. The sequence continues at coordinate 2,266 of NW_026609979.1, read as the reverse complement.
GGTGGTCCCGCTGCCTTCCTCCGGGTGTGCCCTCTCCGGGGATACCATGCGCGGGGTGTGCGAACCCTCCCGGGGGTCCAGGGACCGGTCCCAAACACCCCGCGCACAGCGATCTCGACCTTGTCAATGTTACGCTCAGCCTACTTCGGGGCCACGCTGCACCGCCCGTGCGGGTTCGCGCACCCACCCGGTGGTCCCGCTGCCTTCCTCCGGGTGTGCCCTCTCTGGGGATACCATGCGCGGGGTGTGCGAACCCTCCCGGAGGTCCAGGGACCGGTCCCAAACACCCCGCGCACAGCGATCTCGACCTTGTCAATGTTACGCTCAGCCTACTTCGGGGCCACGCTGCACCGCCCGTGCGGGTTCGCGCACCCACCCGGTGGTCCCGCTGCCTTCCTCCGGGTGTGCCCTCTCCGGGGATACCATGCGCGGGGTGTGCGAACCCTCCCGGGGGTCCAGGGACCGGTCCCAAACACCCCGCGCACAGCGATCTCGACCTTGTCAATGTTACGCTCAGCCTACTTCGGGGCCACGCTGCACCGCCCGTGCGGGTTCGCGCACCCACCCGGTGGTCCCGCTGCCTTCCTCCGGGTGTGCCCTCTCCGGGGATACCATGCGCGGGGTGTGCGAACCCTCCCGGGGGTCCAGGGACCGGTGCCAAACACCCCGCGCACAGCGATCTCGACCTTGTCAATGTTACGCTCAGCCTACTTCGGGGCCACGCTGCACCGCCCGTGCGGGTTCGCGCACCCACCCGGTGGTCCCGCTGCCTTCCTCCGGGTGTGCCCTCTCCGGGGATACCATGCGCGGGGTGTGCGAACCCTCCCGGGGGTCCAGGGACCGGTGCCAAACACCCCGCGCACAGCGATCTCGACCTTGTCAATGTTACGCTCAGCCTACTTCGGGGCCACGCTGCACCGCCCGTGCGGGTTCGCGCACCCACCCGGTGGTCCCGCTGCCTTCCTCCGGGTGTGCCCTCTCCGGGGATACCATGCGCGGGGTGTGCGAACCCTCCCGGGGGTCCAGGGACCGGTGCCAAACACCCCGCGCACAGCGATCTCGACCTTGTCAATGTTACGCTCAGCCTACTTCGGGGCCACGCTGCACCGCCCGTGCGGGTTCGCGCACCCACCCGGTGGTCCCGCTGCCTTCCTCCGGGTGTGCCCTCTCCGGGGATACCATGCGCGGGGTGTGCGAACCTTCCCGGGGGTCCAGGGACCGGTGCCAAACACCCCGCGCACAGCGATCTCGACCTTGTCAATGTTACGCTCAGCCTACTTCGGGGCCACGCTGCACCGCCCGTGCGGGTTCGCGCACCCACCCGGTGGTCCCGCTGCCTTCCTCCGGGTGTGCCCTCTCCGGGGATACCATGCGCGGGGTGTGCGAACCCTCCCGGGGGTCCAGGGACCGGTGCCAAACACCCCGCGCACAGCGATCTCGACCTTGTCAATGTTACGCTCAGCCTACTTCGGGGCCACGCTGCACCGCCCGTGCGGGTTCGCGCACCCACCCGGTGGTCCCGCTGCCTTCCTCCGGGTGTGCCCTCTCCGGGGATACCATGCGCGGGGTGTGCGAACCCTCCCGGGGGTCCAGGAACCGGTGCCAAACACCCCGCGCACAGCGATCTCGACCTTGTCAATGTTACGCTCAGCCTACTTCGGGGCCACGCTGCACCGCCCGTGCGGGTTCGCGCACCCACCCGGTGGTCCCGCTGCCTTCCTCCGGGTGTGCCCTCTCCGGGGATACCATGCGCGGGGTGTGCGAACCCTCCCGGGGGTCCAGGAACCGGTGCCAAACACCCCGCGCACAGCGATCTCGACCTTGTCAATGTTACGCTCAGCCTACTTCGGGGCCACGCTGCACCGCCCGTGCGGGTTCGCGCACCCACCCGGTGGTCCCGCTGCCTTCCTCCGGGTGTGCCCTCTCCGGGGATACCATGCGCGGGGTGTGCGAACCCTCCCGGGGGTCCAGGGACCGGTGCCAAACACCCCGCGCACAGCGATCTCGACCTTGTCAATGTTACGCTCAGCCTACTTCGGGGCCACGCTGCACCGCCCGTGCGGGTTCGCGCACCCACCCGGTGGTCCCGCTGCCTTCCTCCGGGTGTGCCCTCTCCGGGGATACCATGCGCGGGGTGTGCGAACCCTCCCGGGGGTCCAGGGACCGGTGCCAAACACCCCGCGCACAGCGATCTCGACCTTGTCAATGTTACGCTCAGCCTACTTCGGGGCCACGCTGCACCGCCCGTGCGGGTTCGCGCACCCAC
>NW_026609978.1:0-21069 GCF_029499605.1 Hyla sarda | reverse complement strand
AGCGACAACACCTGCATCCCCTCCTGATGGACGGCTCGTAACAAGTCCTATAGTACAGGTATTAAAGCAGGGTTATTCCAGAGTAGTGTTTTCCAACCAGAGTACCTCCAGCTGTTGCAAAACAGCTGGAGGGACTCTGGTTGGGAAACACTGCCATAGAGAGTCACTATGGTTTGGATCAATATTCTTCACCATCACTGCTTGTACCTTGATCTTGCTTGGAATTAATTCTGCGGGGACGTCATCTTCCACTCTCAGTCCTTCTGGGAGTTGGTCAAGGCTCTGAGCGTCATAGGTTCCCTGGCTCCAATCACATTCTGTTACCATTTTCCCCAAAAAAAGAAAAAAAATTGGATTAATTTAATATTTTATATTGGACTACAATGTTTATGTATATATAATATAAGTGTATTTAAATATATATATATATATATATATATATATATATATATATATATATTTATATGTATTAAAATATATTTGTGTACATATAAGTCTACTAGAAGCATTCGGAGTAATTTATTTTTATTTTTTTGCTTATATAGTGCAGATGAAGCTACTATAAAAGAATAACATAGAGGTTCTTGTGTATGCCTTGTGCTTACCTGTTTTAGTTGATGTGGCAGGCATGAATTTTCATCTATACTGATTCCAATTCTATCACTAGAATGATTTCTTAAAGCTGCCTAAATTGCCCATGAATCCTCTGGCTTTGCAGAGAGAGGAGGGTGGAGTCTCTTCACTGCACCTGGTCATCTAATTAACTGGTTAGACTCCAGCAATGGAAACTTATAAGTGGATTGGTGTCAGTTCACGTTAGTTGCAGTTTTGATGCGTTTTCTTATTCAAAGTGCGTTTTTAGAGAAAAATTGCCACAAAGCGAAAGGTTATTTGACCTATATTCACAACGGAGGTGTTTTATGAAGGTCTTCTGGCTATGATCACATGTTTTACCGCATTTTGGTGGCTTTGTTTTTAAATACGATTTGTGCACTGTATCACTACAGTCTCAGGGGTAGTATATAACTACTAACTATCCAGAGCTTATAGAGAGAGCATCAGCAGTATACAGATAGAGCTGGAGGGAAGATGTATAACTACTATATTATCCTGATCCCATAGTTATAGCAGCAGCAGTACACAGATAGAGCTGGAGGGAAGATGTATAACTACTATATTATCCTGATCCCATAGTGATAGCAGCAGCAGTACACAGATAGAGCTGGAGGGGAGGTGTGTGTAACTACTATATATCCTGATCCCATAGAGATAGCATCAGCAGTACACAGATTGAGCTGGATTGGAGGTGTATAACTAATATATATCCTTATCCAATAAAGACAGCTGCAGCAGTATACAGATAGAGCTGGAGGGGAAGTATATATCGTTATCCAATAAAGACAGCAGCAGCAGTATACAGATAGAGCTTGAGAACTGTATAAATACTATAGATTCTGTTCTCATATAGATACCAGCAGCAGTATACAGATAGAGCTGGAGGTGAGGTGTATAACTACTATATATCCTGCTTAAATAAAGATATCTGCAGCAATATACAGATAGAGCTGAGAAGGAATGAGTCTGTGAACTAGCAGGAACGATCTGATAAGTGATGACATCTTGTAGTTCACAGGAAGTCAGCTGACCCAGAGCTGACCACCTTCTCCAACACATTAAATACTGTAATTTTCTATGGGTCAGGCTGGTGATCACATGACCCAGTTAGAGTAATCGAAATGCATATATGCAGCTGTGTTGGAATAAATCAAATTATAGATTAAAAAAGATAATGATCTCACCACTAGAGGCAGCGTCTGTGAGGTGATATGATGGAGACAGTGCCGCATCTGGAACAACCCCACCCTGCAATAACAAAACATACAATTAGGTTTATATTCAAGAAGAAAATCGATGGAAATGAAGCACAAAAAAAAAGATTTAGCTGATTCTGTTACAATCACTCCTCTGTAGTATAGGAAGGGGTTAAAGAAAGTGTGGCACCCCCTTTGATAGAACTGGTTTTCCTTTGTTGTATGTTAATGTATCTTAAAGGGTACCTCTGATCAAAAAAACTTTTGATATATTATAGATTAATGTATGCAGAATAACTTTACAATTGCATGTTATTAAAAAATATGCTTCTTTCTATTTAGTTTTCCACTTTGAAGAAATGACCACTAGGGGTCTCCCTACCAGTCCTGGCAGCAAGCATTTCAGACTCATGCTGGAGTCCTAAACACTACGAGCTGCCAGTCTGCTTTGTTCACAAAGGAGAACACTCAGAGCTGCCAGCCTGCTTTGTTCACAGCCTGTTTGGCTGTGAACAAAGCAGGCTGGCAGCTCTGAGTGTTTAGGACTCCAGCATGAGTCAGAAATGCTTGCTGCCAGGACTGATCGGGAAAAATACAATAGAAAGAAGCATATTTTTCATTAACATGCTATTGGAAAGTTATTCAACATTCATTAATCTAAAATATATCAAAAGTTTATTTGATGAGAGGTCCCCTTTAAAATCATTGTATAATGAACAGCTCTGTCCGTTTTGACCATTTCCAAGATCTCTGCTTGCTTCCAGTGAACAGAAACATTTACTGTTTATATTCAGTAGAAAAATAAAAACCCTGTGCACAGTTGTATTAGATATAGTGATGGGGCACCATGGCTGGTAGTATAATGGACACTGTAGCAGGTATAGTGATGGGGCATCATGACTGGTAGTATAATGGACACTGTAGAAGGTATAGTGATGGGGCACCATGGCTGGGAGTATAATGGACACTGTAGAAGGTATAGTGATGGGACACCATGGCTGGTAGTATAATGGACACTGTAGAAGGTATAGTGATGGGGCACCATGGCTGGTAGTATAATGGACACTGTAGCAGGTATAGTGATGGGGCACCATGGCTGGTAGTATAATGGACACTGTAGAAGGTATAGTGATGGGGCACCATGACTGGTAGTATAATGGACACTGTAGAAGGTATAGTGATGGGGCACCATGGCTGGGAGTATAATGGACACTGTAGAAGGTATAGTGATGGGGCACCATGGCTGGTAGTATAATGGACACTGTAGAAGGTATAGTGATGGGGCACCATGGCTGGGAGTATAATGGACACTGTAGAAGGTATAGTGATGGGGCACCATGGCTGGGAGTGTAATGGATACTGTAGCAGGTATAGTGATGGGGCACCATGGCTGGTAGTATAATGGACACTGTAGCAGGTATAGTGATGGGGCATCATGGCTGGTAGTATAATGGACACTGTAGCAGGTATAGTGATGGGGCACCATGGCTGGTAGTATAATGGACACTGTAGCAGGTATAGTGATGGGGCATCATGGCTGGTAGTATAATGGACACTGTAGCAGGTATATAGTGATGGGGCACCATGGCTGGTAGTATAATGGACACTGTAGCAGGTATATAGTGATGGGGCACCATGGCTGGTAGTATAATGGACACTGTAGCAGATATAGTGATGGGGCACCATGGCTGGTAGTATAATGGACACTGTAGCAGGTATAGTGATGGGGCACCATGGCTGGTAGTATAATGGACACTGTAGCAGGTATATAGTGATGGGGCACCATGGCTGGTAGTATAATGGACACTGTAGCAGGTATAGTGATGGGGCATCATGGCTGGTAGTATAATGGACACTGTAGCAGATATAGTGATGGGGCACCATGGCTGGTAGTATAATGGACACTGTAGCAGGTATAGTGATTGGGCACCATGGCTGGTAGTATAATGGACACTGTAGCAGGTATATAGTGATGGGGCACCATGGCTGGTAGTATAATGGACACTGTAGCAGGTATAGTGATGGGGCATCATGGCTGGCAGTATAATGGACACTATAGCAGGCATAGTGATGGGGCACCATGGCTGGTAGTATAATGGACACTGTAGCAGGTATAGTGATGGTGCACCATGGCTTGGAGTATAATGGACACTGTAGCAGGTATATAGTGATGGGGCACCATGGCTGGTAGTATAATGGACACTGTAACAGGTATAGTGATGGGGCACCATGGCTTGGAGTATAATGGACACTGTAGCAGGTATATAGTGATGGGGCACCATGGCTGGGAGTATAATAGACACTGTAGCAGGTATAGTGATGGGGCATCATGGCTGGGAGTATAATGGACACTGTAGCAGGTATAGTGATTGGGCACCATGGCTGGTAGTATAATGGACACTGTAGCAGGTATAGTGATGGGGCACCATGACTGGTAGTATAATGGACACTGTAGCAGGTATAGTGATGGGGCACCATGGCTGGCAGTATAATGGACACTGTATTAGATATAGTGATGGGGCACCATGGCTGGGAGTATAATGGACACTGTAGCAGGTATAGTGATGGGGCACCATGGCTGGCAGTATAATGGACACTGTATTAGATATAGTGATGGGGCACCATGGCTGGGAGTATAATGGACACTGTAACAGGTATAGTGATGGGGCATCATGGCTGGTAGTATAATGGACACTGTAGCAGGTATAGTGATGGTGCACCATGGCTTGGAGTATAATGGACACTGTAGCAGGTATATAGTGATGGGGCACCATGGCTGGTAGTATAATGGACACTGTAACAGGTATAGTGATGGGGCACCATGGCTTGGAGTATAATGGACACTGTAGCAGGTATATAGTGATGGGGCACCATGGCTGGGAGTATAATAGACACTGTAGCAGGTATAGTGATGGGGCATCATGGCTGGGAGTATAATGGACACTGTAGCAGGTATAGTGATTGGGCACCATGGCTGGTAGTATAATGGACACTGTAGCAGGTATAGTGATGGGGCACCATGACTGGTAGTATAATGGACACTGTAGCAGGTATAGTGATGGGGCACCATGGCTGGCAGTATAATGGACACTGTATTAGATATAGTGATGGGGCACCATGGCTGGGAGTATAATGGACACTGTAGCAGGTATAGTGATGGGGCACCATGGCTGGCAGTATAATGGACACTGTATTAGATATAGTGATGGGGCACCATGGCTGGGAGTATAATGGACACTGTATTAGATATAGTGATGGGGCACCATGGCTGGGAGTATAATGGACACTGTAACAGGTATAGTGATGGGGCATCATGGCTGGTAGTATAATGGACACTGTAGCAGGTATAGTGATGGGGCACCATGGCTGGCAGTATAATGGACACTGTATTAGATATAGTGATGGGGCACCATGGCTGGGAGTATAATGGACACTGTAGCAGGTATAGTGATGGGGCATCATGGCTGGGAGTATAATGGACACTGTAGAAGGTATAGTGATGGGGCACCATGGCTGGTAGTATAATGGACACTGTAGAAGATATAGTGATGGGGCATCATGGCTGGTAGTATAATGGACACTGTAGCAGGTATAGTGATGGGGCATCATGGCTGGTAGTATAATGGACACTGTAGCAGGTATAGTGATGGGGCACCATGGCTGGTAGTATAATGGACACTGTAGCAGGTATAGTGATGGGGCACCATGGCTGGTAGTATAATGGACACTGTAGCAGTTATAGTGATGGGGCACCATGGCTGGTAGTATAATGGACACTGTAGCAGGTATAGTGATGGGGCACCATGGCTGGTAGTATAATGGACACTGTAGCAGGCATAGTGATGGGGCATCATGGCTGGTAGTATAATGGACATTGTAGCAGGTATAGTGATGGGGCACCATGACTGGTAGTATAATGGACACTGTAGAAGGTATAGTGATGGGGCACCATGGCTGGTAGTATAATGGACACTGTAGCAGGTATAGTGATGGGGCACCATGGCTGGCAGTATAATGGACACTGTAGCAGGTATAGTGATGGGGCACCATGGCTGGTGGTATAATGGACACTGTAGAAGGTATAGTGATGGGGCACCATGGCTGGTAGTATAATGGACACTGTAGAAGGTATAGTGATGGGGCACCATGGCTGGTAGTATGATAAGCACTGCAGCTGGTAATGTGTTATTCCAGCTTTCATACATTATAATTCCATATAAAATAAAATGTACGGTTAACCCTCTATCTTCCGCTTTCTTCTTTTCTAAGGTTTTGGAGCATCCTATAGCCCATAAAATACAATAGCTGCCTCCCCACTACTATCTGCACATTCAGTCAGTATATCACAAATATCACAGAACAGAATCTTTATTCTCTACTTCAGTGTTTCCCAACCAGGGTGCCTCCAGATGTTGCAAAACTACAACTCCCAGCAGGCCCGGACAGCCGAAGGCTGTCCGGGCCTGCTGGGAGTTGTAGTTTTGCAACACCTGGAGGCACCCTGGTTGGGAAACACTGGTCTACTTACTGAAGATTTCAAGGCCTCGATCACAGCTTTCAGAGCGTCACATTCATTGGTCAGAGCCTGCACCACGGTGTACTGCTCCCTCCGCAGGGCGTCTGCCTCACCGATGTGTCTGGCCTCCATGTCCAGGATTTCGGCCGCGTGCAGCTCCTGCATCTGGCTGATCTTATCCGTGTAGCGCTCCATTAATTCGGCCACTTCCTCAGAGGTGTTGCCCAGGCGGGCGCTCTCCAGCTCTTTCTGAACGCCAATGTTCTTGTGATGGACTCGCACTGTCTGGTTGCTGGTGTTCACACTCGGGACCACGTCGGTCTGTGATGATGAGGACGTTGACCTCTCCCTGCCGCTCCATCCTGGGCTTCTCGCCCCATCTGTGAAGTCTACACCCGACATGGTTTGTCGTTGCTCCTCTTCTTGAAGTTCCTTCTTCATGTAGGACGCCAGCTTCTCCTCCGCATGAGCGAGACATCTCCTCACGTCCAGAAGATCTTCTTCCAGATGTGCCAAGTTGGATTCTTTGACCTGTAGGTGGTTTGTGAGAAATACATTTAAAGGGAACTGAGGAGCTACATGACGTGGAGGCAGCCATGTTGTAGGCTGGCCTCATAATCATTGTAATACAAAGTATAAATTGGAAAAATCTTTAAAGGGGACATGGCACCTGTTTTATTGTGCCTAAACCGCGGGCAGCATGAAACAGGTGTAAGAACCATGCATCCCATCTATTCTGCCCAATTCAATATTGTGAATACTATGAAAAGTCCCTGGCTCTATCTTATATGAAGTATAGCCTTACACCTATCAATATCTTATATGAAGGATAGCCTTATGCCTATCCCTATGTTATATGAAGGATAGCCTTATGCCTATCCCTATCTTATATGAAGGATAGCCTTACACCTATCAATATCTTATATGAAGGATAGCCTTACACCTATCAATATCTTATATGAAGGATAGCCTTATGCCTATCCCTATGTTATATGAAGGATAGCCTTACACCTATCAATATCTTATATGAAGCATAGCCTTATGCCTATCCCTATGTTATATGAAGGATAGCCTTATGCCTATCCCTATCTTATATGAAGGATAGCCTTATGCCTATCACTACATTATATGAAGGATAGCCTTATGTATATTCCTATCTTATATGAAGTATAGCCTTATGCCTATCCCTATCATATATAAGGGATAGCCGTATGCCTATCCCTATCTTATATGAAGGATAGCCTTATGCCTATCCCTATCTTACATGAAGAATAGCCTTATGTCTATCCCTATCTTATATGAAGGATAGCCTTATGTCTATCTATATATTATATGAAGGATAGCCTTATGTCTATCTATATATTATATGAAGGATAGCCTTATGTCTATCCCTATCTTATATAAAGGATAGCTTTTTACGTATCTCTATCTTATATGAAGAATAGCCTTATGCCTATCCCTATCTTATAGGAAGGATAGCCTTATACCTATCCCTATCTTATATGAAGGATAGCATTATGTCTATCCCTATCTTATATGAAGGATACCCTTATGCCTATCCCTATCTTATATGAAGGATAGCATTATGCCTATTTCTATTTTATAGGAAGGATAGCCTTATGCCTATCCCTAACTGTAGCTAAATTGCATTTATCAAACAGCGTCCAATGTAGACACAGGGCTAAATGCTGTAAAGCAACTTAAACAAGGCCACATGGCAATATGCCAGTACTAGTAAAGACTTCCCAATTTATAGTACAATAGTTAAAGGGTAGCTCCCACCATTCTATTTATTTTTTTTTGCTAGCCCTTTCCCGCACTCCCCCCCCCCCCCCCCCCGCTACGACACTAGCCCGTTCCCTCCTCCCGTCCCGCATACCCCGTTCCCTCATTACAGTTACAGTTACTGCAGAGTCCGGCAGCGGGCGTGCAGGGACATCGGCGGCAACGAGGCGGCGGCGATGTGCGGGAGGAGTGGCCTCCCAGCCAGTGGCCGGGGAGCCAATGCGCTCGCTCCCGCTTGTCTGATTGACAGGCAGGGAGCGAGTGCAGCCTAACTGAAAAAGGACTGATTGCCACTCCAAAATCAGTCCTTTTTCAGTAGCCGGTTTTTAAATGTAAATTAAACCCTTTTAATGGAAAAAAAAATAATAAAAGTATATTAGAGATATGTTGTAGTACATAAGTACTACAACATATCAAAAAATAAAGTTGGTGACAGTGCCCATTTAAAGGGGTACTCCAGTGGAAAACTTTTTTTTTTTAAATCAACTGGTGCCAGAAAGTTAAAACAGATTTGTAAATTACTTCTATTAAAAATCTTAATCCTTCCAGTACTTATTAGCTGCTGAATACTACAGAGGAAATTCTTTTCTTTTTGGAACACAGAGCTGTCTGCTGACATCACGAGCACAGTGCTCTCTGCTGACATCTCTGTTCATTTTAGGAACTGTCCAGAGGAGCATATGTTTGCTATGGGGATTTTCTCCTACTCTGGACAGTTCTTAAAATGGACAGAGATGTCAGCAGAGAGCACTGTGGTCATGATGTCAGCAGAGAGCTCTGTGTTGCAAAAAGAAAAGAATTTCCTCTGTAGTATTCAGCAGCTAATAAGTACTGGAAGGATTAAGATTTTTAATAGAAGGAATTTACAAATCTGTTTAACTTTCTGGCACCAGTTGCTTTAAAAAAATAAAAAAGTTTACCACAGGAGTACCCCTTTAAAAATTGATTGATTCTACAGTTGAAATTGCATAGTGCAGCAAATGCTACAAACGAAGACATAATTCCATAAGAGGTGGGTATTGGGGCTGTAGAGTTGTACCGTGGCCCTGGTGCCAAGTGAGGCCCATCGGTCATTCTGTAATGGCACATGATAGCTGGTGGCACAGGTACACGTTTTGCATTGATGCCCAGGAAGCTTCAAGTAAGGGCTATCTATGATGCTTAGGATTATACAGCAGCTCCTGTTTCCCCTTCAGCACCAATATTTCAGGTTATGACCTGAGAAAGGGCAAGTTCCCTCGAAACGTCACAACGTGCTAACTCCTTGTGGTGTTAAGACAGTCCTTTATGGGACTATGCATGGACTTGAGCACTTATGGATGATGTAGGTTTTTTTTTTTATACATACTTGTAATGGTGAAGGATTAACATATGGGTTCACACGTATAGGATCTGCTGCATGTTATGCTGAATATTTTCTGCAGCTGATTTTGCTACCCATTGAAGTCAATGGGTAGCCCGAGAAGCAGCAGAAAATATGCAAAAGATCCTGTACATGTGAACATACCCTCAAAGGAGTATTCCAGTTAAAAACATTTTTTTTTATGAACTGACCCCAGAAAGTTGAAAATTTTGGTAAATTACTTCAATGAAAAAAATCGTAATCCTTCCAGTACTTATCAGCTATTGAAGTTGAGTTGTTCTTTTCTGTTTGACAACAGTGCTCTCTGCTGAAACCTCTGTCTGTCTCAGGAACTGTCCAGACTAGCATAGCAAACCATAGCAAACTTACTCTGCTCTGGACAGTCCCTGAGACAGACTGGAAAGAACAACTCAACTTCAGTAGCTGATAAGTACTGGAAGGATGATTAGGATTTTTTTTTATAGAAGTAATTTACAAATCTGTTTAACTTTCTGGAGCAAGTTGATATGAAAAAAAAAAGTGAAATGTTTTAACTGGAATACCCATTTAAGTAGCATTCGGAAGGTACTGCTGTCTGTGTGCATATATTCTTATATAGACTAAAATAGTGAAGTGGGGGCTTGATGTTTAGCAACACAAGTTCAAAAAGTACTATGCGAAATGGTGTGATTCTAATTGTTTGTAAGGTAAATTTCCCCACCATGAGCTCCTCCCTCTGCTTCTCGGCCACCTCTCTGTAATGGCAAAGCTCTTCTTTAGTAGCCGTCGCTTCTGCCTTAACACTCTGGAGCACGTTTTCCAAATCGGTCGCAGTGTTGTCCTCGGACTGTATAACAATTCTCTGCGAATACAAAAAAATAAAAATAAACACTTATTTTTTGCATTGCCCTAATGCAGTGCTTCCCAACCAATGTGCCACCAGCGGTTGCAAAACTACAACTACAAGTTGTAGTTTTGCAAATGCTGTACGCACACTGGTTGGGAAGAAGTGCCTTAAAGGGGTACTCCAAACAGTGTTCCAGTGTTCCGAACACTTGGAGCGGGCGGTGGGGTTTGGATATCATGGCCACGCCCCTTCAATGCAAGTCTATGGGGGGGGGGCGTGACAGCAGTCACGCCTCCTCCTATATACTTGCATTGAGTGGGCATGGCATGACGTCACAAGGGGTGTAGCCGTGACATCCAAACCCCGCCGCCCGCACCCAGCATTCTGAATGAACGCCGGGTGCTGCTGCCACTGGGACCCCCAGAATTAGACATCTTATCCCCTATCCTTCATGTGCGAGATAAGATGTCTAGGGGCGGAATATTCCTTTAATGGTACTCCGGTGGAAAACTTTTTTTTCTTTAAATCAACTGGTGCCAGAAAGTTGAACAGATTTGTAAATTACTTCTATTAAAAAATCTTAATCCTTCCAGTAATTATTAGCTGCTGAATACTACAGAGGAAATTCTTTTCTTTTTGGAACACAGAGCTCTCTGCTGACATCATGACCACAGTGCTCTCTGCTGACATCACGAGCACAGTGCTCTCTTTTGACATCTCTGTCCATTTTAGGAACTGTCCAGAGCAGCCTATGTTTTCTATGGGGATTTTCTCCCACTTTGGACAGTTCTTAAAATGGAATACTTGTGAGAAAAAAGACCAATGGATCCAGGCGCTGCTCTATCCAGGTATACACAGGATGCAGGTGAGTGTTCTTAATCAAGCAATTTTATTGAACACAAAACAACAAAAGGATCATGACGCGTTTCGGGGTAAATTCCCCTTCCTCAGATGATCTAGGTGCTGCTACAACAAGCACCCTTTATATAATGGCAAGGTGGAGGAGGTACAGGTCAGGAAGGGGTGGGCTGAATGTGATGTCACATCCAGTCCACTTACAAAAAACTTAATTTACATGTAGAAACAGCAGAAAATAATTATTGTCTAAAACATACAGGTGTGCGTTCGATTATGATAATAATATAACATCAATATAAACAGTACTAAGTGATATAACATGGGTGGAATCGGCAATGTGACAAACACATGCGGGAGCTCTGACGAGGTAAACAACATAGCCATGTGGCTGAAAATAAACATAAACAATGGCATCGGTCTATTGTAAGGCGCTCCACTCGCAGCACGCACCGGCATAGCAGTGACAGGAGTATCCACGGACGCGTTGCCAAGCAGACGTCTCTGAACGGAAAACAACCAATCACAGTCCACAGGGCGCGGCTTGCAGCGGAGCGCCCAACATAGTGAGTAAACAACATAGGGAACAACACCATCTATGGAAGAAAAAGGTAAAGTAAATACAAAAATAAATAAATGAAATGAAGGCAAGAGATATAAGTAATCCACAATATCCCATGTTAAAGGGTGGGAATAAAAAAAAAAAAAAACCAAAAAAAAAAACGCCTTAGGATGTCCATATCGGGCGTTTCTAACAGCAACAACCACAAACTAAAATGTACCTTCTGAACACACATAATAAATTATTTAACACGCCAGAATAAATTAATTGATAGAAAATGATTAATAAAAAATGCGATGATCCCTATAAACAGTACATGATTACATAAAAAATGAATTGATATATATAAATACACAAAATAAATGTACATTAAAATACTAATAAAATTAAGTCTGGATCTTAATAATAAAATAGTATAAATAAGGAGTCAACGCTGTGACAGCTACTAACAAAATGTGATGATAAATACTTAGACAAAAGGCGTCCCCATCCAGTATGTCTACACAATCATATACCCATATCTAAAAGATTAAAAAAAAAAAAAATTAAAAAAAAAAAAATAATGATAATTAATGGAAAAATAAAGCTATTAAGATGTTATAACCGCTGAATGTTGCAATATCACAAGGCAGTCTCCACCAACTCATTCAAACCAGACGGTACAAGGGTACGGAGTTTAAAGATCCAGAAATTCTCTCTCCTTCTCAATAAGCTGAATCTCTGGGAATTATCAAGTGCAATATTTTCTATAGCCTGAAGTTTCATGCAACTGAAATCAGACTGATGGTGGGTCAGCAGATGCCGAGATACACTATGCAAGGTGAACCCTAAATTTGCATTGCTACGATGTTTGTTGATCCTCTCCCTGAGGCATTGGGTAGTACGACCCACGTACTGTAGGCCACATGGACACTCAAGGAGATAAACAACAAACCGTGTGGAGCAATTAATGAATGTTTTAGTTTTAAAACTTTCATGGGAGACAGTGGAAACAAATGTTTTACTGCGACTCACAATTGAGTCGCAGCACTTACATCTGTTGTGTCCACATTTAAACGTCCCAACTGTGGTTAAAAAGGTCTCTGAAACCTTCTTGGGTGCCTTTAGTCTACTTGGCGCTAAAATATTCTTTAAAGTGCGGCCTCTTCTGAAAGTGATGCCAGGCTTAGGTGGTAGTAATGAATTCAAAAAAGGATCCTTACATAAAACATGCCAATGTGTATTAAAAATGTTCCTAATGGCCTGATGGTCCTGATTAAAAGTAGTAATAAAGTTGCCCGCCCAATCTGGTACAGTTTTTTGTTCCGTATGCTCAGTTATATCTTTTGGAACAAGACACTCTTTTTGGGTTAGGGGTCTGGCTCTATCAAGTGACGCTTTAACCAGTTTCCTTGGATATCTTTTAGCAGCAAATCTTGCTTCTAGTGTTTTACTTTGCTTATCAAAGTCGCTCTGAAGGGTACAGTTTCTACGGATCCTTTTAAACTGTCCAAAAGGGATATTAGTCAGCCATTTTTTAAAATGGGCACTACCAAAATCTAAGTAACTATTACTATCTACCGCTTTAAAGTGCGTCTTAGTGTGCAGTTTTTTGGACTCATCATGAAAGACTACCACATCTAGGAATTCTGCATGGTTATTGTAAACAGACTGCGTAAAATTAAGGCCCCATTGATTTAAATTAAGATCCGTTAAAAATCTATTGAGCTCCAAACTACCACCATCCCAGATAAAAAAAATATCATCAATATACCTTTTAAACAAATGACAATGTACAAAAAGGGGATGGGTATATATGACCGTCTCCTCAAAAAGCCCCACAAATAGATTCGCAAAACTGGGCGCCATCTTAGAACCCATAGCGGTACCCGTGTCTTGCGAGTAGATTTGTTTTTGAAACTCGAAGTAATTGTGTTTTAAAATGAACATCAGGCTTTCCAATACAAACTCTCTCTGGACATCAGGCATGTTAAGATCTCGTAATAAAAACTGTTTGACAGCGTTTACTCCTAATTCATGGTCCATCACCGTATACAAAGAAGAAACATCCATGGTGACCAAAAGAAAATGGTCTTCCCATGTTGTATCAACCACACTGTTAATAAATTGAGCTGTGTCTTTTAGAAAGGATTTTAAGCCTATCACATGTTTCTGGAGTAATAAATCCACATAGTGTGACAAATTCGCGGTCAGGGAATTAATCCCTGACACTATCGGACGACCTGGGGGGTTCATGACACACTTGTGGATTTTGGGTAAAAAGTAAAAAAGGGGGAGTGCGGGTTTTGTAACTAGTAGGTAATCTTTTTCTGACTTGGTAAGAACACCTTCCGTATAGCCTTTCATCACCAAAATATGCAACTCTTTCAAATAAATAGTAGTAGGATTAAAAGAAAGGGGTCTATAAAACTTAGTGTCTGATAGTAGTCTGAGTGCTTCTTTAATATAGTTGTCCCGGTCCATGATAACAATTCCCCCCCCCTTATCTGCAGACTTAATAACAATGTTTGCATTGTCCGCCAATTGTTTGATGGCCAAAGCTTCCTTCTGATTGATATTACTGGGCTTTTTCTGGTTGCCTTTAGAGAGACCCTCTAGATCAGTGTTGACCAAAGCAAAGAAGGTCTCAATAAAGCAACCCCTGGCTTGCAGGGGAAAAAAAGTAGTGTCAGGGATTAATTCCCTGACCGCGAATTTGTCACACTATGTGGATTTATTACTCCAGAAACATGTGATAGGCTTAAAATCCTTTCTAAAAGACACAGCTCAATTTATTAACAGTGTGGTTGATACAACATGGGAAGACCATTTTCTTTTGGTCACCATGGATGTTTCTTCTTTGTATACGGTGATTGACCATGAATTAGGAGTAAACGCTGTCAAACAGTTTTTATTACGAGATCTTAACATGCCTGATGTCCAGAGAGAGTTTGTATTGGAAAGCCTGATGTTCATTTTAAAACACAATTACTTCGAGTTTCAAAAACAAATCTACTCGCAAGACACGGGTACCGCTATGGGTTCTAAGATGGCGCCCAGTTTTGCGAATCTATTTGTGGGGCTTTTTGAGGAGACGGTCATATATACCCATCCCCTTTTTGTACATTGTCATTTGTTTAAAAGGTATATTGATGATATTTTTTTTATCTGGGATGGTGGTAGTTTGGAGCTCAATAGATTTTTAACGGATCTTAATTTAAATCAATGGGGCCTTAATTTTACGCAGTCTGTTTACAATAACCATGCAGAATTCCTAGATGTGGTAGTCTTTCATGATGAGTCCAAAAAAACTGCACACTAAGACGCACTTTAAAGCGGTAGATAGTAATAGTTACTTAGATTTTGGTAGTGCCCATTTTAAAAAATGGCTGACTAATATCCCTTTTGGACAGTTTAAAAGGATCCGTAGAAACTGTACCCTTCAGAGCGACTTTGATAAGCAAAGTAAAACACTAGAAGCAAGATTTGCTGCTAAAAGATATCCAAGGAAACTGGTTAAAGCGTCACTTGATAGAGCCAGACCCCTAACCCAAAAAGAGTGTCTTGTTCCAAAAGATATAACTGAGCATACGGAACAAAAAACTGTACCAGATTGGGCGGGCAACTTTATTACTACTTTTAATCAGGACCATCAGGCCATTAGGAACATTTTTAATACACATTGGCATGTTTTATGTAAGGATCCTTTTTTGAATTCATTACTACCACCTAAGCCTGGCATCACTTTCAGAAGAGGCCGCACTTTAAAGAATATTTTAGCGCCAAGTAGACTAAAGGCACCCAAGAAGGTTTCAGAGACCTTTTTAACCACAGTTGGGACGTTTAAATGTGGACACAACAGATGTAAGTGCTGCGACTCAATTGTGAGTCGCAGTAAAACATTTGTTTCCACTGTCTCCCATGAAAGTTTTAAAACTAAAACATTCATTAATTGCTCCACACGGTTTGTTGTTTATCTCCTTGAGTGTCCATGTGGCCTACAGTACGTGGGTCGTACTACCCAATGCCTCAGGGAGAGGATCAACAAACATCGTAGCAATGCAAATTTAGGGTTCACCTTGCATAGTGTATCTCGGCATCTGCTGACCCACCATCAGTCTGATTTCAGTTGCATGAAACTTCAGGCTATAGAAAATATTGCACTTGATAATTCCCAGAGATTCAGCTTATTGAGAAGGAGAGAGAATTTCTGGATCTTTAAACTCCGTACCCTTGTACCGTCTGGTTTGAATGAGTTGGTGGAGACTGCCTTGTGATATTGCAACATTCAGCGGTTATAACATCTTAATAGCTTTATTTTTCCATTAATTATCATTATTTTTTTTTTTTTTTTTAAATCTTTTAGATATGGGTATATGATTGTGTAGACATACTGGATGGGGACGCCTTTTGTCTAAGTATTTATCATCACATTTTGTTAGTAGCTGTCACAGCGTTGACTCCTTATTTATACTATTTTATTATTAAGATCCAGACTTAATTTTATTAGTATTTTAATGTACATTTATTTTGTGTATTTATATATATCAATTCATTTTTTATGTAATCATGTACTGTTTATAGGGATCATCGCATTTTTTATTAATCATTTTCTATCAATTAATTTATTCTGGCGTGTTAAATAATTTATTATGTGTGTTCAGAAGGTACATTTTAGTTTGTGGTTGTTGCTGTTAGAAACGCCCGATATGGACATCCTAAGGCGTTTTTTTTTTTTTTTTATTCCCACCCTTTAACATGGGATATTGTGGATTACTTATATCTCTTGCCTTCATTTCATTTATTTATTTTTGTATTTACTTTACCTTTTTCTTCCATAGATGGTGTTGTTCCCTATGTTGTTTACTCACTATGTTGGGCGCTCCGCTGCAAGCCGCGCCCTGTGGACTGTGATTGGTTGTTTTCCGTTCAGAGACGTCTGCTTGGCAACGCGTCCGTGGATACTCCTGTCACTGCTATGCCGGTGCGTGCTGCGAGTGGAGCGCCTTACAATAGACCGATGCCATTGTTTATGTTTATTTTCAGCCACATGACTATGTTGTTTACCTCGTCAGAGCTCCCGCATGTGTTTGTCACATTGCCGATTCCACCCATGTTATATCACTTAGTACTGTTTATATTGATGTTATATTATTATCATAATCGAACGCACACCTGTATGTTTTAGACAATAATTATTTTCTGCTGTTTCTACATGTAAATTAAGTTTTTTGTAAGTGGACTGGATGTGACATCACATTCAGCCCACCCCTTCCTGACCTGTACCTCCTCCACCTTGCCATTATATAAAGGGTGCTTGTTGTAGCAGCACCTAGATCATCTGAGGAAGGGGAATTTACCCCGAAACGCGTCATGATCCTTTTGTTGTTTTGTGTTCAATAAAATTGCTTGATTAAGAACACTCACCTGCATCCTGTGTATACCTGGATAGAGCAGCGCCTGGATCCATTGGTCTTTTTTCTCACAAGTATTCCAGTTTCTACAGGGCGTTGACACGCTCCTGTGACCATCAGGCTCGGCAGCTCATCCAACTCTATCTGGTACCCCAATCAAGGGGTGATATGCGCAATTCTTCTACTTTAAGGTGAGCGGCCACCCTGACTTAAGTCCTGGGTGTACATTCAGCATACTTTTTGGTTCCCTCACCTGCCAAGGGTAATACACGAGGCGCTGCCTCCCGGTTGTCTTTTTTGTCTTTATTTCTTCGTAGTTCTTAAAATGGACAGAGATGTCAGCAGAGAGCACTGTGCTCGTGATTCAGCAGAGAGCTTGTGTTTCAAAAAGAAAAGAATTTCCTCTGTAGTATTCAGCAGCTAATAAGTAATGGAAGGATTGAGATTTTTTTAATAGAAGTAATTTACAAATCTGTTTAACTTTCTGGCACCAGTTGATTTAAAAGTTTTCCACCGGAGTACCCCTTTAATGCGACTTTTATTTTGAATGCTTTTTTTCTTTTAAATAGTGGAGCTGTGCCATAGTCTGGTAAACTTTTTGCAGTGGTGATGAATTTATCATGTGCGACTCGCCACCTAATTTGTCTCAAATCAACACCAGCCAAGACCTTGCTTACAAAACTGGCTGTGGACGGCATTCATAAAAAGCACATTTTGGCGTAATGGGTTAAAAAGTGGAAGTAAAGGCTGCAGAGGAGGAACCTTACAAAGTGGTGTATTGAAGTGTAATTTCAACAAAATGTGTCCTAGCACCATATTTATCACATGCCTGTGAGCATTTTCTAAATTTGGCGCACGTACACATTACATCACACAAATTTATGGTGTAGAAAAATCGTTCACCTATGTCACCACTGATTAATTTATGCCTATATATATATTTTTTTTTAGCTTAATTTATAAAAAAAAAAAAATTCTGGGAAAAAAAATATACATAAAGACCTCAATATAAATGTCACTATGAGGCTATGTTCAGACGGCCGAATACCCACAATTCCGCACGAATTCCCTTCAGCAAAGCTTGTTGAACAGAATAGCGGAATTTCGTCAGTATTCTGGCAGAATTTCCGTGTTCTCTTAACACAGAATGCTGCCGAAATTAAAGCCCCATTGACTTCAATTTGAATTCTGCAAATTGTAAAGACAGGTCTTTAAATTCTGCGGAATGCAGAATTGCTGCTGCGGAAATTCTGCTCTGTGAATGGAACAGCTTATTTCCATTCAAGTAAATGGGCAGAAACATTTCACAGGAATTCCGCCATCTGAACATGGCCTTAAAGGGGTATCTGCTGCTCAGCGTTTGGAACAAACAGGGCTATGACATCACAAGTTTACGGTGCCGGCTCCAGCGTTTGTTCCAAACGCTGAGCAGCGGAGTACCCCTTTAATTCAACAAGAACGAGCAGATAAAATCATTTACCTGGGAGCGTGCAGCATCAGCATTGTCCGCTTCACTCTTAACCCAGTTTATGTCCTTATTGCCCCAGCTGCTTTCCAAGATTTTCTGCAGTTCACAGAGTTGTCGCTCCTTCTCGGCCGCCTTTTCATTTGCTATGTGAACCTGTTGCCGTTCCACCTGTAGCTGCTCATGGAGGTCGGACAGCTGCTTCTCCAATTCCAACAGTCTCAAAGAGAGCGACGATAACTTTGATTCGGCTTCCTCCTCCGCAGAAGGTTTACCGCCAAGATCCTGCAACGTTCTCGCTTCTTCCTCCAGCGTGAAAGGCCTATCATCGTCCTGCAACTTTTTAGTGTGCACCTGAATGGCTTTCAGCTGGGCGTCACTCACGAGAGCTGCAGCCACTTTTTCCCTGAGCGTGTCCTCCAGGGCCCCCATCATTTGACCATGTTGATCACTTTCAGCTATAACATGTTCTTTTAGTGTTTTAATCTCTTCTAAATACAGTAACATTTCCAAGTCCTTCTCTTTAATAACTTGTTGCATTTCCTGCAACTGAGACTCCATTGTGTCTATTGTGTTCTGCATTGTCTCTTGTACAGAAGTGAGAAGAACTTGGTTTGCCAAGTGCTGTGCAGTCCTCTCTCTCAGTGTCCCATCTACACCACTATCATACGTTTCATCTCCACTAGATTTGCCTTGCGAAGGATCTTGCCCGTCTATATTATCCTTACCCTTTAGCATTTGCCTCGAGTCTTGCCTTACATCTACACTGGTGTCATGTGAATTGGTGTCAGTGGTTTCGCCGTTCATTAGATGTCTCACTTTCTTCTCCTTATCTCTCACTTGCTCTTCACCTTCCGTCTTAATTATGGAGGACTTCATTAGCTCAGCGACTTCCAATTTATGCTTTAATGTCTCAATCACATCCTGTAGCCGTTCAATCTCCATTGTTTGCTGGCTCACTAGATTTTGTTGGTTTAGATACTGTTGCAATTCCAAGTCCTTCTGTTGTATAACATTTTGAAGTTCTTGTAACCGTGACTCCATGTTTTGGATAACATTTTGGGTGGTTTCCTCTGTGCATGTCTCCATAGCATGGCTTCGCTCTGCTTGTTGTTCCCTCTCTGCTGCTTCAGTATCCCTCTTGTCGAGTTTTGATTTATTGGTCTCCACCAGGCTGGAGGTTTCTTCTACCTTCACATCTTGTAACCGTGACTCCACGTTGTGGATAACATTTTTGGTGGTCTCTGTGGATGTCTCAATAGTTTGGCTTGGCTCTGCTTGCTTTTCCTTCTCTGCTTCTTCAGTATCCCTCTTGTCACGCTTTGTTTTATGGACGTTTTCCTCACTGGAGGCTTCTATCTGTTTAGACTCCTTTAGCTGTTCTAGTTCTTCCTTTAATGTAGCCACTTCCATTTTTGTCGCTTGGAGCTCTGCTTGTAAGATGTTGTCTCTGTCATAGTCCTTCTGTACCTCTCTGTTTTCTGTAGTAATTGTTTTATGGCTTGTTTGACTTTCCCCATCCTTTGTTGTGGCACCAGAATCCATTGAGTCTTTTCTGTCCTCTCGGAGCTCTGCCTTGAGCTGCTCTATCTCTTGGGCTTGCCGTTTGAGCAGATCTTTCTGATTCGTCCACTCCATCAATTCTGCATCCTTGAGACTTATGATGTTTTGAAGCTGCTGTATGTGTAACTCCATATCCTTTGGAGTATTTGTAAAAGTTAACACAACCTGTTTTTCCTGGCTTATTGCTGCCTTTCCACTCTTTGATGGTTTGAGAGTTCCCCCTTGGCGTCCATCTTTGTTACCTTCATCACTTTCCTTTACATCTTCAGATCCTTGAAACAACTTTACATTGGCCATCTTTTCTTCCAACAAATCCATCTCCATTCTTGTTTTCTCAAGCTTTGCAATTATTGGTAAGACCTTACCATCATCTTCTCCAACCTTCTGCAGAACATTTTCCTCATTTTCTGTTAAGGATTCTTGGTGGTACGTTTGACTTACGCCATCTTTGGTATTGATGTCTTTCACCTTCTCCAGCTTTTCTTTTAACAAAGCCATTGCCATTTTAGTCTCCTCCAGTTCTTTTTCTAAGGCAGAGTTTTTCTGAACCTCCTTGTTTTCTGTAATGGTTTCGCCATCACTCTCCTGACTTTCTCCATCCTTTCTTGTGGCATCAGAAATGTCCCGCTTTACTTTCTTCGTATCCTGCAGTCTATTATTCAGCTGCTCGATCTCTTTCATTTGCTGGTCGAGCAAGTCTTTCTGATTCGCATACTTCAATAATTCTTCATCTTTAAGATGTATAACACTTTGAAGTTCTTGAATCTGTGACTCCATATTTTTCATTATGGTAATGGTGGTCTCCTCTGTCGATGTAAACATATCTTGCGTTGCTCCTGGGGGCTCTGATGCCTTTGTGGGCAATGCTTGCTCTACATAGGTCACTGGAGCTTCTACTATGCTAGTTTCAATAGTTTTGTACTCGTCCTT
>NW_026609976.1:0-21090 GCF_029499605.1 Hyla sarda | reverse complement strand
TGGAGGCATCTGCTGGAGGGATCAAAATTTCCAGTTATCATTTACACCGATCACAAGAATCTCTCCTATCTCCAGTCTGCCCAACGGCTGAATCCTCGCCAGGCCAGGTGGTCGTTGTTCTTTGCCCGTTTTAACTTTGAAATTCATTTTCGCCCTGCCGACAAGAACATTGGTGCCGATGCTCTCTCTCGTTCCTCGGATGCCTCGGAAGTAGAGGTCTCTCCGCAACACATCATTCCTCCTGACTGTCTGATCTCCACTTCTCCAGTCTCCATCAGGCAAACTCCTCCAGGGAAGACCTTCGTTTCTCCACGCCAATGACTCCTCCCACCTCGCAGGCCATGCGGGCATCAAAAAGTCCTTGCAACTCATCTCTCGTTTCTATTGGTGGCCGACTCTGGAGACGGATGTTGTTGATTTTGTGCGGGCCTGTACTGTCTGTGCCCGGGATAAGACTCCTCGCCAGAAGCCTGCTGGTCTCCTTCATCCTCTGCCTGTCCCCGAACAGCCTTGGTCTCTGATTGGTATGGACTTTATTACAGACTTACCCCCATCCCGTGGCAACACTGTTGTTTGGGTGGTCGTTGATCGATTTTCCAAGATGGCACATTTTATTCCTCTTCCTGGTCTTCCTTCAGCGCCTCAGTTGGCAAAACAATTTTTTGTACACATTTTTCGTCTTCACGGTTTGCCCACGCAGATCGTCTCGGATAGAGGCGTCCAATTCGTGTCAAAATTCTGGAGGGCTCTCTGTAAACAACTCAAGATTAAATTAAACTTCTCTTCTGCTTATCATCCTCAATCCAACGGGCAAGTAGAAAGAATTAACCAGGTCCTAGGTGACTATTTACAGCATTTTGTTTCCTCCCGCCAGGATGACTGGGCAGATCTTCTACCATGGGCCGAATTCTCGTACAACTTCAGAGTCTCTGAATCTTCTGCTAAATCCCCATTTTTCGTGGTGTACGGCCGTCACCCTCTTCCCCCCCTCCCTACTCCCTTGCCCTCTGGTTTGCCCGCTGTGGATGAAGTGACTCGTGATCTTTCCACCATATGGAAAGAGACCCAAAATTCTCTCTTACAGGCTTCATCCCGCATGAAAAGGTTTGCCGATAAGAAAAGAAGAGCTTCCCCCATTTTTGCTCCCGGAGACAAGGTATGGCTCTCCGCTAAATATGTCCGCTTCCGTGTCCCCAGTTACAAACTGGGACCACGCTATCTGGGTCCTTTCAAAATCTTGTGCCAAATTAATCCTGTCTCTTACAAACTTCTTCTTCCTCCTTCTCTTCGTATTCCCAATGCCTTTCATGTCTCTCCTTAAACCACTCATCATCAACCGTTTCTCTCCCAAACTTGTTTCTCCCACTCCTGTTTCCGGTTCTTCTGACATCTTCTCCGTGAAGGAGATACTGGCCTCCAAGACGGTCAGAGGGAAAAAAAATTTTTGGGTTGATTGGGAGGGCTGTGGTCCTGAAGAGAGATCCTGGGAACCTGAGGACAACATCCTAGACAAAAGTCTGGTCCTCAGGTTCTCAGGCTCCAAGAAGAGGGGGAGACCCAAGGGGGGGGGGTACTGTTACGCCGAGCGCTCCGGGTCCCCGCTCCTCCCCGGAGCGCTCGCAACATCCCCGCTACTGCAGCGCCCCGGTCAGATCTACTGACCGGGTGCGCTGCGATACCGCCCCCAGCCGGGATGCGATTCGCGATGCGGGTGGCGCCCACTCGCGATGCGCACCCCGGCTCCCGTACCTGACTCGCTCTCCGTCGGTCCTGTCCCGGCCAATCAGTGGCGCAGTGGCCCTTTAAATCGCAGAGACCCGGCGCGCGCGCGCCCTAGGGAGCGGGGCCGCGCGCAGCGCGCCGGGTCTCTGCGATTTAAAGGGCCACTGCGCCACTGATTGGCGCAGTTGGTCTAATTAGTGTGTTCACCTGTGCACTCCCTATGTATACCTCACTTCCCCTGCACTCCCTCGCCGGATCTTGTTGCCATTGTGCCAGTGAAAGCGTTCCCTTGTGTGTTCCTAGCCTGTGTTCCAGACCTCCTGCCGTTGCCCCTGACTACGATCCTTGCTGCCTGCCCCGACCTTCTGCTACGTCCGACCTTGCTCTTGTCTACTCCCTTGTACCGCGCCTATCTTCAGCAGTCACTGAGGTTGAGCCGTTGCTAGTGGATACGACCTGGTTACTACCGCCGCTGCAAGACCATCCCGCTTTGCGGCGGGCTCTGGTGAATACCAGTAGTAACTTAGAACCGGTCCACTAGCACGGTCCACGCCAATCCCTCTCTGGCACAGAGGATCCACCTCCTGCCAGCCGAATCGTGACAATAGGTATGGAAGTGTATTGAGATGCATTGTGCGACAAAATTGAAGAAAAAACACCATTTTGTAACTTTTGGGGGCTTCCGTTTCTGCACAGTAAATTTTTCGGTAAAAATGACACCTTCTCTATATTCTGTAGGTCCATACGATTATAATGATCCCCTACTTATATAGGTGATTTTGTCGCACTTCTGGAAAAAATCATAACTACATGCAGGAAAATTTATATGTTTAAAAATGTCATCTTCTGACCCCTATAACTTTTTTATTTTTCTGCATACGGGCCGGTATGAAAGCAAATTTTTTGCACCGTGATCGGAAGTTTTTAACGGTACCATTTTCGTATTGATCAGACTTTTTGAACGCTTTTTATTCATTTTTTTATGATATAAAAAGTGACCAAAAATACGCCATTTTGGACTTAGTTTTTTTTGGCGCGTACGCCATTGACCGTGCGGTTTAATTAATGATATATTTTTATAGTTTGAACATTTCCGCACGCGGTGATACCATATATGTTTATTTTTATTTACACAGTTTTTTTTTTTATGGGAAAAGGGGGGTGATTCAAACTTTTAATAGGGAAGGGGTTAAATGATCTTTGTTAACTTTTTTTGCAGTGTTATAGATCCCATAGGGACCTATAACACTGCACACACTGATCTTTTACCCTGATCTCTGCAAAGCCATAGCTTTGCATGGATCAGTGAGATAGGGGCTCGATTACGCCGATCGGACGTGACGGAGCAAGGTAAGGAGACCTCCGATCGCGTCCTAGCTGATCAGGACATCACGATTTTATCGCAATGTCCCAATCAGCCCGAATGAGCTGCCGGGAAGCGTTTACTTTCACTTTCAGATGCAGCGGTCAACTTTGATCGCCACGTCTGAAGGGTTAATAGCCGCGTCTGAAGGGTTGCCGCGCGCTATTAGCCCAGGGTCCCGGCTATGACTAGAATGACCCCGTTTAAACACCGGGTCCGGGCTTAGGGAGTACAGGTTCATATATCATAATTTCATACTATTTTATATATTTACATTGATTTATGAATTCTTATATATTAATTAATATACTAATTTCTATTTATTTTTTATATTAATTTATCTATATACATTTATACATTACTTTTACCTATACTGTGTATATATATATATATATATATATATATATATATATATACACACTAGATTTTGTTCGCGGCTTCGCTCGCATTAAATTTGGGGTAACAGATCTACTTTTTACGATCCTATAGTAATGAGGCCGCTTTGGGTAAAGTCTACGGGCCTCCAAACAACCCGAATTCTAACAACCATTACATCTGCTGTTCCATGGAATTGAAGATCGTCATCCTTCGAGGACTTCTACCGAGTCTGCGCACAAGGCCCTTGGATTGTTGTCCAGCAGCTTCCAGCTCACATAAACTACCATAAGTAAAAGAGCGTGACATGTCCTGTAGGACTCTGCGGCACTAAAGTAATTGTCCCCGTTACTATCGTGGGACATAATGGAAAACTCTTCCCAGTTAGTTACTACATGGCTAACGATTTACTCGCGAACCTCCCTGGCCATCACTTGTGTCATCCAATATATAAGAAATGGCCCCAAACAAACAGACTCCATCTCCAATTACAGGAAGAACGTTGTGGGGACCATAGTCCCATCTATTTTCAACAATTCTACATTCATTGTGATAGATACCAAACTAAACGTAAATTATAGTCAGACTAAAGAAACAAAAAGGGGGAACCTGCCTTCTCATACTGCTTATATACTGTCCGGGTGCAGCGCGTGCAAATTTTTTCTTTTTTTCTGTGTTTTTATAGATTTTTCGGATGATTATTATTCTGTAAATACTGATACAGACAGACATTTTATTTAAGAGTAATGGTGCAAATTTTCGAATTCAAAAATCAACCTAATCTTAATTCATACAAGCTTTGAACCCCCGTTTCACCCCTTCAGGGGTGGAATTTTAGAAAACGTTAAAACACATGTTTCTTTATCTCTAAATGTTAGCCTAAAAACAAAGTTTTATGGTTCTAGCTTCAAAAAATGACAGACTTCCATACAAATTTTCAACCCCTTTTTCACCCCCTTAAAGGGGTTCTCCGGTGCTTAGACATCTTATCCCCTATCCAAAGCATAGGGGATAAGATGCCTGATCGCGGGAGTCCCGCCGCTGGGGACCCCCGGGATCTTGCACGCGGCACCCCGTTTGTAATCAGTCCCCGGAGCGTGTTCGCTCCGGGTCTGATAACCGGCGACCACGCGGCTGGCGGCGTGTGACGTCACGCCTCTGCCCCCGTGTGATGTCACGCTCCGCCCCTCAATGCAAGCCTACGGGAGGGAGCGAGACAGCAATCACGTCACACGGGGGTGGAGACGTGATGTCACACGCCGCCGGCCGTGTGGTCGCCGGTAATCAGATTACAAACGGGGTGCCGCGTGCAAGATCACGGGGGTCCCCAGCGGCGGGACTCCCGCGATCAGGCATCTTATCCCCTATACTTTGGATAGGGGAAAAGATGTCTAAGCACCGGAGTACCCCTTTAAGGGTTGAATTTCAAAAAATCCTTTCTTTCCTCGTCTATCCTTTGGATAGAGGATAAGATGTCTTAGGGCCGGAGTACCCCTTTAACTCTAGCACCATGGTTAATTTAAGGCCATCAGAATCTAATATTGACCTTTTACAATCAGGTCAGGAAATCCTCTCTGACGCTTGGGCACCAGGTACCAGGTCAGCTTACGGATCATTTGGAGAATTTGGTCTGATTGGTGCAATCGACGGGATCTGGATCCCATACATGCCCCTTTAAATCAATTTATAAATTTTCTTTTGACTTAGGAAAAGCTTATAGAACTATTAACCTATACCGTTCTGCCATTTCATTTTATCGTGCCCCGATTCGTGCAATCTCCATAGGAAAATATCCTATAACCCCTTAAGGACACAGGGCGTACCTGTACGTCCTGAGACCTCTCCCTTTCTATAACGCGGGGCCACGGCGTGTATGAGCTACATTGTGTGAGCTCCCGGCAGGAGAAAGGGGGCGTTCCCCAGCAGGCGCGATGTCACTGAAGCCTGCGAGAGCTGTGCCCCGCCATGCCCCGCATGCACTTCCTGAGTTTGGACTTCTGCAAATCCAAGTGGAGACCAAACTAACAGTTTGACTTGCGCAGGGAACAGAACAGAGCCACCTAGTGGCCGTCTTTTCGCATTAAAAACATAAACAATTAAATAAACCCCTGTTAAGGTAACTGACCCAACGTTAACAAAATTTCAAAACAAGATGAACACAAACGTTTGTGGATCATGAAATATTGTATTAGTATAAAAAGCATAAAAAGCTAGATAATAAAATGACAAATACAGCAATAATAGTCACAGTGGACCAAGACTAGGAGCGGTGGCTAAGATAAAAAATGTATAGTACATAGTATAGGGAAAGACATGTTATGATCCGTCCTCAGATTATAGAGTATAGCCCACAAGTGCATAATGGAAAATGAACAAAAGGAAAAGTAACACAAATTACAATAAGAATAAAGTACATTAATCAAAAATAGTAACATACATATAAATCCCCAGTAGGAGACATGAACCTACAAAGCCACACACTGAACCCGACGTTTCGCTCACTGCTTCATCCAGGGCGTGACGCCCCGGATGAAGCAGTGAGCGAAGCGTCGGGTTCAGTGTGTGGCTAATAAGGTCATGTTTCCCACTGGGGATTTATATGTATGTTACTATTTTTGATTAATGTACTTTATTCTTATTGTAATTTATGTTACTTTTCCTTTTGGCCATTTTCCATTATGCACTTGTGGGCTATACTCTATAATCTGAGGACGGATCATAACATGTCTTTCCCTATACTATGTACTATACATTTTTTTATCTTAGCCACCGCTCCTAGTCTTGGTCCACTGTGACTATTATTACTGTATTTGTCATTTTATTATCTAGCTTTTTATGCTTTTTGTACGAATAAAATATTTCTTGATCCGCAAATGTTTGTGTTCCTCTTGTTTTGACATTAAAAACATATAAAGGTTGAGAATTTTAAAAGCAAGTAAAAAGCAAAGTGTCTTATAGTTACATAAGGAACAATATATTAAAAGTTTAGTTTGGTGACAGGTTCTCTTAAAATCGCCATATTGTGACCCACCATAACTTTTCTTTAGTTTTCTGTATATGGAACTTTGTAAGGGCTATTTTATTTTTGTGATGTGACCTGCAATTTTTTGATGTGACTAAAATGTTTTTTTTTTTTTATCCCCTGCAATTTTTTTTGTTTGTTTAGACTATTCACCGAACAGGATCAATAACATATTTTAATAGTTCCCACAATTCCATACACAGTGATACTAAATATATTTATTTTGGGCGAAAACAGGAAAAGAGGGGTCATTTTCTATGTACTGCATTGATCCATCAGATTGGCGCAGTATTCGTACCGCCTGCCATAAGCTGGCACTGCGCCACCAATGTCACCTATAACGGCGGTTTAAATGTTGCTGCCAACTCTGACAGCGCCATCTGCAGAGATCAGGTAGTAGCGGCGTCCCCCGGGTATGGAGCGGGCTCGAGCCCTGTCCATATACCCTTGATGGCCCCAGGACGTAAATATACATAATGAGTCATAAAGGGAACAAAAACTTAGAGACAGAGCTAGAGGGGAGGTGTACAGATGGGATTTTAAAATCGGGCGGGTTTATGATCGATTCCATTCACAAATTGCGGGGACCAATCACAGAATGGTGTTAGTGTGATGTTTTTATGTCACGTGGGGTGGGAGCGACCAATGGGGAGACATTGTTTGGATGCTTCAGAGGAGTACTGCGGCGTATGTGTGTGCGTACAGTTACGTGTGAAAGCTACAGGTGAGGTAGCCAATCAGATTTCGGCGCTTGATGGCGTATTAACCAATCATCGTAGCACCTGAGACGGCAGGAAAACCAATGGGGAAGGATAGCCCATTGAGGCGTATGGGGAGGCGTATACTCAGAAGATGCTATGGACGTGGTGACCAATCAGATTTAGTTACTTCATGGCGTGTTGGCCAATCAGGCACGTGCCTACTGTGACGGCAAAAAAAAACTATGAAAAAACTGCATTAGGGGCGTACAAAGAAGAGGATAGTCGGTATAGTAACCAATCGGATTCAAGTACTTGATGGCATCTTAGCCAATCGGGAAAGCGCCTACTGTGACAGTAAACACGCGATAGATAGAATGGCCCCCGATGTATGTGTTGGGGCGTATATTTGCGTTCAAGATGGGGATAAACGTAGCCAATCGGGTACTGGTCCTTGATGGCGTGTGGACCAATCAGGAAGGCGCCTACTGTAAAAACTGGTCTATGGCGCTGTCTCTAGTTGGTGTGGATTAGGTTTGGACCAATCGGGTTGTAACATTGTTTTAAACTTATGGCTGGGAATTTGCAGTGTTGTTATGTGTAAATCCAGTAATTTTCACGGCGGCAGAGTTGTGTGAATCTTCTATTGCAAGAGGTGGATAGTTGTTCGATCGGAATCACAGAAAATTTGGAGAAATCGCTATTGTGTTTCTCAGCGGCATGTCATGAAACACTGTGGAGTGATGCTTGTTTAGTCTGCTACTGAGCATCTGTGTCCTTCTGCCGACGTACTGTATCCCGCACGGGCATTCCAGGAGATAGATGGGTATGTGGTTTTGCAGTTCATCATACTTTTCAAATTGTGGTATTCACCTGTGATTCTTGAGATGAAACCCTGGTATCGGTTCTTGATGTTCACACAGCATTTGCAGTTTTTTGTGCCACATTTGAAAGATCCCACAATGCCTCCACTCAGGAGATTGGTTTTCTTGATGTCCTTTAATTTGCTAGGAGCTAGAATGTTTTTCAGAGATTTATTTTTCCGGAACGTGATTTGGGGGGATGGGCCCTGCCGCCATATGCTGGAGAATCTGTACAAGTAGTGTAAGACCATCAATGATTATACCATATATCCAGAAGGAAGAAAAATGCAGCACTCACCAGCAATGTATATCCCCTGTGTCTGATGAGGTGTATGGGCAGTGATATACATATACTTCCCATCATGCTCCTGGGGCCTGGATGAGGCGCGTCATCAATGTGTAAGTTCCTTTCCTTGTAGAATCCCCGCACATCATGTAATGTGCCAGTGTTGTATGTATGAAACAAGATACACAGCGCTGGTAAGTGCCCAGTTTTTCTTCCTTCCGGATGTATAATTGGGACTATGTGATGTGGACTATGTTACAGCAGTATATTTAAGCACATAATCCGGTGTACGTTGAAGTCCTGGAACGAATGGTCTACAGGCAGCGCCAACCATGTCCTTTTGGTGAACGTTGAATGATTCTATCATGTACCAGATCACCAAAGCCGGGAGCTTGTGTTATATTGGGCTCAGGCAGAGGCGGCTCATCAGGGACGTCATCTACTCAGGACCTTCCAAGAGGACAAAGATGTGAGGACAACAGCGGCATCAACAATGTCATCTCCCGGATATTCTTCTCAGAGCAAACACTTACAATGATGGAACATCACTAATTCTAGAAATGACTGGACTTGGTTATGCCCAAAGGGTTAAACTTTTCTAATGTTTGGCTTCATCATCATAAATCGGGAGTTGTGGACGTCTAGCCAATGGTTGCTTTTGCCTTGAGGAAGGGGGTTGCTGACAATTCTCTCACTGAATGTTTGTTCCCATTTGTGTTTTGTATCTTGTGCATGTTTACCCCTTGTTTCCTGACCATTTTTCTCTGACCTGTACTGTATTGTTTATTTTTTGTCTTGTGATCCCCCTGCACTTAGTCCAGAACAGGGACTGTCTCCAAGTTGTGGAATCGCTGTTTTTTGGGCAATTACGCAAGTAGGCAGGGACAGTGGATCTGGGAATAGGAGTGCACTGTTCCCTGCCCAACATGACAACATGACAATTCCACTTTTGTCCTTGCTGACAAATCTTGTTGCCTCTTTGAAAGGCCTGAGCACATAATAGGTGTCTCTAATTAGCTGCCAATATCTGAGCTGAAAGTCAATCGGGCTCCAAAAGCTGTCTGTCTACTGCATTAGGTAGCGTGTCTGTCTACTGCATTATTTCTCGAAGCGAACCTGGCAAAGTTTTTGTTTCACACCACTTTTAGACTGCAGGCAGTGTACTTGAGCAGCTAGTGATGTCTGCCAGGTACACAATGAGATCATTGAGCAGACAACACCAAATTACATCGGACGAAGGACACAGTCACTCTGGTGGGAATGATGGGGAGAGATTTTTGTCCCACTTTCACAAACTGGGGCATATAAACAGTGTGGGGTGAACAGAAGGATCAGAATATTTTCAGGGCACACAAGGGGCATAGTAATAGTGTAGAGGTATAGAAGGGGGACTGACTATAGGAAATGGACATAGAAGGGCCTGTGGTCCAAAATTAGCCTTGGAGCATGAAGGACTCTAGTTACACCACAACTTCGCCAAAAAGTTAATGCAGCCAGTGAATTAGTAGAATCTGTGACTATTTTCTGAAATTAGTGGTTATTACTCACCTAGGCAGTTACCTGAAGGAATGTCCTCCTTATACTGCTCATCACTGCTCACATCTGTCTTTTCTTCTTCCTTTATGTCTGTGGTATTAATATAGTTCAGATCTTTCCCTGTAGGAATGTCCTCCTTATACTGCTCATCACTGCTCACATCTGTCTCTTCTTCTTCTTCCTTTATGTCTGTAGCATTAATATAGATCAGATCTTTCCCTGTAGGAATATGTTCCTTATACTGCTCATCACTGTTCACATCTGTCTCTTCTTCTTCTTCCTTTATGTCTGTAGCATTAACATAGATCATATCTTTCCCTGTGGCAATGTCCTCCTTATACTGCTCATCACCGCTTACATCTGTCTCTTCTTCTTCCTTCAACTCTGGAGCATTAATATAGATCAGATCTTCTTCCTGTATCATAAGATGTGGAAAAAATATTATAAAAGTCATAAGTCAGAAGGACAAGTCACATGGGATTTTATAGATGAGCAGGAGATGAGGAGTCATGGAGGGTGAGGGGACTGACCACAAGAGCTTCACAGCCCTTCTACAGATCATAGGGAATATCTCCATCTACCTGATCCTGATCCTGGGGAAGAAGAGGACGGGGACACCTCTCTGCTGCTGTTCTCTTACTGGATCTGACTGTAGGGAACACATACAGAGACTGTATTCATTCTTTACATACATATAATGAGAGGACGTGTGTATATAGTCATGTCTATTACCTGGTGATGTGAGGGGCTGCTGATCCTCCATCATGACCTGATCCTTGTACTGATCCTTGTGTCCTTCTACATACTCCCACTCCTCCAATTTCGATTTAAAATTTTAGACAAATCTATTAAGTTTTGGAATGATCACAGAACAAGCAGACAAAATCCATCTGAACAGTCGCCTCACTTCATTCTCTCATTCTAAACAAAAATAATCATAACAATAACCTGCACAATATCTAATAATAACTATATAACAATATTAATCATAACAATAACCTGTACAATATCTAATAATAACTATATAACAATAATAATAATAACAATAACCTGCACAATATCTAATAATAACTATATAACAATATTAATCATAACAATAACCTGTACAATATCTAATAATAACTATATAACAATAATAATAATAATAACAATAACCTGTACAATATCTAATAATAACTATATAATAATAATCATAACAATAACCTGCACAATATCTAATAATAACTATATAACAATAATAATCATAACAATAACCTGCACAATATCTAATAATAACTATATAACAATAATCATAACAATAACCTGCACAATATCTAATAATAACTATATAACAATAATCATCATAACAATAACCTGTACAATATCTAATAATAACTATTGAACAATAATAATAATCATAACAATAACCTGCACAATATCTAATAATAACTATATCATAATAATAATCATAACAATAACCTGTACAATATCTAATAATAACTATATAACAATAATAATCATAACAATAACCTGTACAATATCTAATAATAACTATATAACAATAATAATCATAACAATAACCTGCACAATATCTAATAATAACTATATAACAATAATAATCATAACAATAACCTGTACAATATCTAATAATAACTATATAACAATAATCATAACAATAACCTGTACAATATCTAATAATAACTATATAACAATAATAATCATAACAATAACCTGCACAATATCTAATAATAACTATATAACAATAATAATCATAACAATAACCTGTACAATATCTAATAATAACTATATAATAATAATAATCATAACAATAACCTGCACAATATCTAATAATAACTATATAATAATAATAATCATAACAATAACCTGCACAATATCTAATAATAACTATATAATAATAATAATCATAACAATAACCTGTACAATATCTAATAATAACTATATAACAATAATCATCATAACAATAACCTGCACAATATCTAATAATAACTATTGAACAATAATAATAATCATAACAATAACCTGCACAATATCTAATAATAACTATATCATAATAATAATCATAACAATAACCTGTACAATATCTAATAATAACTATATAACAATAATAATCATAACAATAACCTGTACAATATCTAATAATAACTATATAACAATAATAATCATAACAATAACCTGCACAATATCTAATAATAACTATATAACAATAATCATAACAATAACCTGTACAATATCTAATAATAACTATATAACAATAATCATAACAATAACCTGTACAATATCTAATAATAACTATATAACAATAATAATCATAACAATAACCTGCACAATATCTAATAATAACTATATAACAATAATAATCATAACAATAACCTGTACAATATCTAATAATAACTATATAATAATAATAATCATAACAATAACCTGCACAATATCTAATAATAACTATATAATAATAATAATCATAACAATAACCTGTACAATATCTAATAATAACTATATAATAATAATAATCATAATAATAACCTGCACAATATCTAATAATAACTATATAATAATAATCATAACAATAACCTGTACAATATCTAATAATAACTATATAACAATAATAATCATAACAATAACCTGTACAATATCTAATAATAACTATATAACAATAATCATAACAATAACCTGCACAATATCTAATAATAACTATATAACAAAAATAATCATAACAATAACCTTCACAATATTTAATAATAACTATATAACAATAATAATCATAACAATAACCTGTACAATATCTAATAATAACTATATAACAATAATAATCATAACAATAACCTGTACAATATCTAATAATAACTATATAATAATAATCATAACAATAACCTGCACAATATCTAATAATAACTATATAATAATAATCATAACAATAACCTGTACAATATCTAATAATAACTATATAATAATAATCATAACAATAACCTGCACAATATCTAATAATAACTATATAATAATAATCATAACAATAACCTGCACAATATCTAATAATAACTATATAACAATAATAATCATAACAATAACCTGCACAATATCTAATAATAACTATATAATAATAATCATAACAATAACCTGAACAATATCTAATAATAACTATATAATAATAATAATCATAACAATAACCTGCACAATATCTAATAATAACTATATAATAATAATAATCATAACAATAACCTGCACAATATCTAATAATAACTATATAACAATAATAATCATAACAATAACCTGCACAATATCTAATAATAACTATATAACAATAATAATCATAACAATAACCTGTACAATATCTAATAATAACTATATAATAATAATCATAACAATAACCTGTACAATATCTAATAATAACTATATAACAATAATAATCATAACAATAACCTGTACAATATCTAATAATAACTATATAATAATAATCATAACAATAACCTGTACAATATCTAATAATAACTATATAATAATAATCATAACAATAACCTGTACAATATCTAATAATAACTATATAACAATAATAATCATAACAATAACCTGCACAATATCTAATAATAACTATATAACAATAATAATCATAACAATAACCTGTACAATATCTAATAATAACTATATAACAATAATAATCATAACAATAACCTGTACAATATCTAATAATAACTATATAATAATAATCATAACAATAACCTGTACAATATCTAATAATAACTATATAATAATAATCATAACAATAACCTGTACAATATCTAATAATAACTATATAACAATAATAATCATAACAATAACCTGCACAATATCTAATAATAACTATATAATAATAATCATAACAATAACCTGCACAATATCTAATAATAACTATATAATAATAATAATCATAACAATAACCTGTACAATATCTAATAATAACTATATAATAATAATCATAACAATAACCTGCACAATATCTAATAATAACTATATAATAATAATCATAACAATAACCTGTACAATACCTAATAATAACTATATAATAATAATCATAACAATAACCTGTACAATATCTAATAATAACTATATAATAATAATCATAACAATAACCTGTACAATACCTAATAATAACTATATAATAATAATCATAACAATAACCTGTACAATATCTAATAATAACTATATAATAATAATAATCATAACAATAACCTGTACAATATCTAATAATAACTATATAATAATAATAATCATAACAATAACCTGTACAATATCTAATAATAACTATATAACAATAATAATCATAACAATAACCTGTACAATACCTAATAATAACTATATAATAATAATCATAACAATAACCTGTACAATATCTAATAATAACTATATAATAATAATCATAACAATAACCTGTACAATATCTAATAATAACTATATAATAATAATCATAACAATAACCTGCACAATATCTAATAATAACTATATAATAATAATAATCATAACAATAACCTGTACAATATCTAATAATAACTATATAACAATAATAATCATAACAATAACCTGTACAATATCTAATAATAACTATATAATAATAATCATAACAATAACCTGTACAATATCTAATAATAACTATATAATAATAATCATAACAATAACCTGTACAATATCTAATAATAACTATATAACAATAATAATCATAACAATAACCTGCACAATATCTAATAATAACTATATAATAATAATCATAACAATAACCTGCACAATATCTAATAATAACTATATAATAATAATAATCATAACAATAACCTGTACAATATCTAATAATAACTATATAATAATAATCATAACAATAACCTGCACAATATCTAATAATAACTATATAATAATAATCATAACAATAACCTGTACAATACCTAATAATAACTATATAATAATAATCATAACAATAACCTGTACAATATCTAATAATAACTATATAATAATAATCATAACAATAACCTGTACAATACCTAATAATAACTATATAATAATAATAATCATAACAATAACCTGTACAATATCTAATAATAACTATATAATAATAATAATCATAACAATAACCTGTACAATATCTAATAATAACTATATAATAATAATCATAACAATAACCTGTACAATACCTAATAATAACTATATAATAATAATAATCATAACAATAACCTGTACAATATCTAATAATAACTATATAATAATAATAATCATAACAATAACCTGTACAATACCTAATAATAACTATATAATAATAATCATAACAATAACCTGTACAATATCTAATAATAACTATATAATAATAATAATCATAACAATAACCTGTACAATATCTAATAATAACTATATAATAATAATAATCATAACAATAACCTGTACAATATCTAATAATAACTATATAACAATAATAATCATAACAATAACCTGAACAATATCTAATAATAACTATATAATAATAATAATCATAACAATAACCTGTACAATAGCTAATAATAACTATATAACAATAATAATCATAACAATAACCTGCACAATATCTAATAATAACTATATAACAATAATAATCATAACAATAACCTGCACAATATCTAATAATAACTATATAACAATAATAATCATAACAATAACCTGCACAATATCTAATAATAACTATATAATAATAATCATAACAATAACCTGTACAATATCTAATAATAACTATATAATAATAATAATAACAATAACCTGCACAATATCTAATAATAACTATATAATAATAATCATAACAATAACCTGTACAATATCTAATAATAACTATATAACAATAATAATCATAACAATAACCTGCACAATATCTAATAATAACTATATAATAATAATCATAACAATAACCTGTACAATATCTAATAATAACTATATAATAATAATAATCATAACAATAACCTGCACAATATCTAATAACTATATAATAATAATAATCATAACAATAACCTGTACAATATCTAATAATAACTATATAACAATAATAATCATAACAATAACCTGTACAATATCTAATAATAACTATATAATAATAATAATCATAATAATAACCTGCACAATATCTAATAATAACTATATAACAATAATAATCATAACAATAACCTGTACAATATCTAATAATAACTATATAACAATAATCATAACAATAACCTGTACAATATCTAATAATAACTATATAACAATAATAATCATAACAATAACCTGTACAATATCTAATAATAACTATATAACAATAATAATCATAACAATAACCTTCACAATATCTAATAATAACTATATAACAATAATAATCATAACAATAACCTGTACAATATCTAATAATAACTATATAACAATAATAATCATAACAATAACCTGTACAATATCTAATAATAACTATATAATAATAATCATAACAATAACCTGTTCAATATGTAATAATAACTATATAACAATAATAATCATAACAATAACCTGCACAATATCTAATAATAACTATATAATAATAATCATAACAATAACCTGTACAATACCTAATAATAACTATATAACAATAATAATCATAACAATAACCTGTACAATATCTAATAATAACTATATAACAATAATAATCATAACAATAACCTGTACAATATCTAATAATAACTATATAATAATAATCATAACAATAACCTGTTCAATATGTAATAATAACTATATAACAATAATAATCATAACAATAACCTGCACAATATCTAATAATAACTATATAATAATAATCATAACAATAACCTGCACAATATCTAATAATAACTATATAACAATAATAATCATAACAATAACCTGAACAATATCTAATAATAACTATATAATAATAATAATCATAACAATAACCTGCACAATATCTAATAATAACTATATAACAATAATAATCATAACAATAACCTGCACAATATCTAATAATAACTATATAACAATAATAATCATAACAATAACCTGCACAATATCTAATAATAACTATATAATAATAATAATCATAACAATAACCTGTACAATATCTAATAATAACTATATAATAATAATCATAACAATAACCTGTACAATATCTAATAATAACTATATAACAATAATAATCATAACAATAACCTGTACAATATCTAATAATAACTATATAATAATAATCATAACAATAACCTGTACAATATCTAATAATAACTATATAATAATAATCATAACAATAACCTGCACAATATCTAATAATAACTATATAACAATAATAATCATAACAATAACCTGCACAATATCTAATAATAACTATATAATAATAATAATCATAACAATAACCTGTACAATATCTAATAATAACTATATAACAATAATAATCATAACAATAACCTGCACAATATCTAATAATAACTATATAACAATAATAATCATAACAATAACCTGCACAATATCTAATAATAACTATATAATAATAATAATAATCATAACAATAACCTGTACAATATCTAATAATAACTATATAACAATAATAATCATAACAATAACCTGCACAATATCTAATAATAACTATATAATAATAATAATCATAACAATAACCTGTACAATATCTAATAATAACTATATAATAATAATCATAACAATAACCTGTACAATATCTAATAATAACTATATAATAATAATCATAACAATAACCTGTACAATATCTAATAATAACTATATAACAATAATAATCATAACAATAACCTGCACAATATCTAATAATAACTATATAATAATAATCATAACAATAACCTGCACAATATCTAATAATAACTATATAATAATAATCATAACAATAACCTGTACAATACCTAATAATAACTATATAATAATAATCATAACAATAACCTGCACAATATCTAATAATAACTATATAATAATAATCATAACAATAACCTGTACAATACCTAATAATAACTATATAATAATAATAATCATAACAATAACCTGTACAATATCTAATAATAACTATATAACAATAATCATAACAATAACCTGTACAATATCTAATAATAACTATATAATAATAATCATAACAATAACCTGTACAATATCTAATAATAACTATAAAATAATAATAATCATAACAATAACCTGTACAATATCTAATAATAACTATATAACAATAATAATCATAACAATAACCTGCACAATATCTAATAATAACTATATAATAATAATAATCATAACAATAACCTGTACAATATCTAATAATAACTATATAACAATAATAATCATAACAATAACCTGTACAATATCTAATAATAACTATATAACAATAATCATAAGAATAACCTGCACAATATCTAATAATAACTATATAATAATAATCATAACAATAACCTGCACAATATCTAATAATAACTATATAATAATAATAATCATAACAATAACCTGTACAATATCTAATAATAACTATATAACAATAATAATCATAACAATAACCTGCACAATATCTAATAATAACTATATAATAATAATAATCATAACAATAACCTGTACAATATCTAATAATAACTATATAACAATAATAATCATAACAATAACCTGCACAATATCTAATAATAACTATATAATAATAATAATCATAACAATAACCTGTACAATATCTAATAATAACTATATAATAATAATCATAACAATAACCTGTACAATATCTAATAATAACTATATAATAATAATCATAACAATAACCTGTACAATATCTAATAATAACTATATAACAATAATAATCATAACAATAACCTGCACAATATCTAATAATAACTATATAATAATAATCATAACAATAACCTGCACAATATCTAATAATAACTATATAATAATAATCATAACAATAACCTGCACAATATCTAATAATAACTATATAATAATAATCATAACAATAACCTGTACAATACCTAATAATAACTATATAATAATAATCATAACAATAACCTGCACAATATCTAATAATAACTATATAATAATAATCATAACAATAACCTGTACAATACCTAATAATAACTATATAATAATAATAATCATAACAATAACCTGTACAATATCTAATAATAACTATATAACAATAATCATAACAATAACCTGTACAATATCTAATAATAACTATATAATAATAATCATAACAATAACCTGTACAATATCTAATAATAACTATAAAATAATAATAATCATAACAATAACCTGTACAATATCTAATAATAACTATATAACAATAATAATCATAACAATAACCTGCACAATATCTAATAATAACTATATAACAATAATAATCATAACAATAACCTGTACAATATCTAATAATAACTATATAACAATAATCATAAGAATAACCTGCACAATATCTAATAATAACT
Organism: Hyla sarda; assembly: GCF_029499605.1. NCBI lineage: Eukaryota > Metazoa > Chordata > Amphibia > Anura > Hylidae > Hyla > Hyla sarda. The sequence continues at coordinate 1,827 of NW_026609976.1, read as the reverse complement.
ATATAATAATAATCATAACAATAACCTGCACAATATCTAATAATAACTATATAATAATAATAATCATAACAATAACCTGTACAATATCTAATAATAACTATATAACAATAATAATCATAACAATAACCTGCACAATATCTAATAATAACTATATAATAATAATAATCATAACAATAACCTGTACAATATCTAATAATAACTATATAACAATAATAATCATAACAATAACCTGCACAATATCTAATAATAACTATATAACAATAATCATAACAATAACCTGCACAATATCTAATAATAACTATATAACAATAATAATCATAACAATAACCTGCACAATATCTAATAATAACTATATAACAATAATAATCATAACAATAACCTGCACAATATCTAATAATAACTATATAATAATAATAATAATCATAACAATAACCTGTACAATATCTAATAATAACTATATAACAATAATAATCATAACAATAACCTGCACAATATCTAATAATAACTATATAATAATAATAATCATAACAATAACCTGTACAATATCTAATAATAACTATATAATAATAATCATAACAATAACCTGTACAATATCTAATAATAACTATATAATAATAATCATAACAATAACCTGTACAATATCTAATAATAACTATATAACAATAATAATCATAACAATAACCTGCACAATATCTAATAATAACTATATAATAATAATCATAACAATAACCTGCACAATATCTAATAATAACTATATAATAATAATCATAACAATAACCTGTACAATACCTAATAATAACTATATAATAATAATCATAACAATAACCTGCACAATATCTAATAATAACTATATAATAATAATCATAACAATAACCTGTACAATATCTAATAATAACTATATAACAATAATCATAACAATAACCTGTACAATATCTAATAATAACTATATAATAATAATCATAACAATAACCTGTACAATACCTAATAATAACTATATAATAATAATAATCATAACAATAACCTGTACAATATCTAATAATAACTATATAACAATAATCATAACAATAACCTGTACAATATCTAATAATAACTATATAATAATAATCATAACAATAACCTGTACAATATCTAATAATAACTATAAAATAATAATAATCATAACAATAACCTGTACAATATCTAATAATAACTATATAACAATAATAATCATAACAATAAATAAAACAATTACTTTTATATCTACCAAAATCCCTGCTCCGCAGACTGTAGAGGAGCCGTGTACTTACAGGACCTGCGATGATGTCACCGTCATGTGATCAGTCACATGGAGGAGGAGGAGTCACATGATCAGGGGCTGCTGCTCTAGGCTCATCTGCTCAGTGTATGCAGGACTCTGCTGTGCTGGTTGTGATCGCTGCTGGATGAGCTGAAGTTATGTGTATGCAGCAGAGCTGTGTGTGTGTGATGTGCGTGGTGCAGAGCTGTGTATGTGTGTGTTATATATGTCTGCAGCAGAGCTGTGTGTAATGTGCATGTAGCTGAGCTGTATGTGTACACAGTAGAGCTGTATATGTGTAATGTGCATGTAGCTGAGCTGTATGTGTACACAGTAGAGCTGTATATGTGTAATGTGCATGTAGCTGAGCTGTATGTGTACACAGTAGAGCTGTATATGTGTAATGTGCATGTAGCTGAGCTGTATGTGTACACAGTAGAGCTGTATGTGTAATGTGCATGTAGCTGAGCTGTATGTGTACACAGTAGAGCTGTATATGTGTAATGTGCATGTAGCTGAGCTGTATGTGTACACAGTAGAGCTGTATATGT
>NW_026609975.1:0-21100 GCF_029499605.1 Hyla sarda | reverse complement strand
AAGAAAATTTGTCGAAGACCTGTGGGGTGTTAAGGCTCACTAAACCCCTTGTTACGTTCCTTGAGAGGAGTAGTTTCCAAAATGGGGTCACGTGTGTTTTTTTATTTTATTGCGTTTGTCAGAACCGCTGTGACGATCAGCGACCTATGTGCAAATTGCCAATTTAAATTGCCTCAAATGTACATGGCGCTCTCTCACTCCTGAGCTATGTAGTTTGCCCACGGAGCATTTTACGCCCACATATGGGGTATTTCCGTACTCGGAAGAAATTGCTTTAGAAATTTTGGGGGTCTTTTTCTCCTTTTTACCTCTTGTGAAAATGAAAAGTATGGGGCAACACCAGCATGTTAGTGTAACATTTTTTATATTTTTACACTAACATGCTGGTGTAGCCCCCAACTTTACCTTTTCATAAGGGGTAAAAGGAGAAAAATGACCCAAAATTTGTAACTCAATTTCTCCTGAGTATGGAAACACCTCATAAGTGACCCTAAACTGTTGCCTTGAAATACGACAGGGCTCCGAAGTGAGAGAGCGCCATGCGCATTTGAGGCCTAAATTAGGAATTTGCTATAGGGGCGGACCCGGAGACAAAGATGGGGCTGGTCTCCACCAAAGCCCTTCAGCAGTGTTTCCCAAACAGGGTGCCGCCAGCTGTTGCAAGACTCCCAGCCTGCCATGACAGTCAATGGCTGTCCGGCAATACTGGGAGTTGTTGTTTTGCAACAGCTGGAGGCTCTCTTTAGGAAACACTGCCCTATGAGACGTCTCTCATTTTTATTGAGGGGGGGGCGTGTATATGGAGTGTTTTACCCTTTATTTTGTGTTAGTGTAGTGTAATGTTTTTAGGATACATTCACACAGGCGGGGGGAAACCCCAAACCTTCAGCTCTTGCAAAACTACAACTCTCAAAATGCACGGACAGACCGTACATGTTGGGAGTTGTAGTTTTACAACAGTTGCAGGCACAATGGTGGGTAACCACTGAGTTAGGAAACAGACTCTAGCTCAATGTTTCCCAATCAATGTGCCTACAGCTGTTGCAAAACTACAACTCCCAGCATGCACTGACAGCCGAAAGGCATGCCAGGAGTTATAGTTATGCAACAACTGGGGAAGTACAGTTTGGAGACCGCTAAGTAGTGGTCTCCAAACTGTAGCCATCCAGATGTTGCAAAACTAAAACTTCAAGCATGTCCAGGCATGCTGGAAGTTGTAGTTCTGCAACATATAAAAGGCCAGATATTGCAGAACTACACGCCCAGCATCCCTGACTGTTTGGGTATGCTGGGAATTGTAGTTTTGCAACATCTGGAGGGCTATAGTTTGGAGACCACCCTATAGTGGACTCCAAACTGTGACACTTCAGATTTTTGGCTGTCTGGGCATGCTGGGAGTTGTAGTTTTGCAACTTTTAGAATGCCACAGTGAAGATCACTTACCAGCAATCTTCACTGCAGCCTCCTCCACTGCCGCACTCCTCCTCCTGCCGCTGCTGGTCCGGTAAGCCTGCCATGCTCTCCCCCTAACCCCCCCGTGCTCTTCCCAGACTTCGATCGGTGGGCAGAGTGGGGGAAATGAACTTTAACCCCCCCCGCCCCCAACTGCCATTGGTCGGTCGTACTGACTGACCAATGGAAGGGGATAGGAGGAGTGGCACCACCACTGCCACCTCGCTCCTATCCTTAAGGATGCTCGGAGCTATTCTCCCAAATAAATATATACTGCTTACAATAGCCAGCACTCAATGGATATTTAATTTTAAAATAATTATATTTTATTAACAATGAACAACTGTTAGGCATATAAACCCCATGCAGCAGACATCCTAAGATGCAGGAGAAACTCTCATAACTAACGCACTACTTCATAGGTATATTTACTAAGCACACATAATTGAATGTAAAGGTATTACTGAAAAGCACCTCTTTGTACAAGGTGAGTGAAAAAGAATGGTGCAAAAGTAAAGGCATACTAAAAGGTGTACTGCAGCTTAAGACAATTTATCCCCTTTCTTCAGGATTAAGTGTCTGATTGTGGGACATCCGAGCACTGGGACTCTTCCCCCCCCCCCCTCCACAATCTCCCATGCGGGGACCCGGAACTGCCATGCATTAAGCATGTTGAACACAGCATGGCACAGCATTGCCAACATGCCCCCTCCATGTATCTCCATTGGAGAGATGCAGTGTCTGTGGATCTCCACCTCTCCCATAGAGCTGAGTGGAGGGGGCATGTCGGTCGACCTCTTAGTAAGGTAGACAACACAAGCATTAGCAGTGCAGTGCCGCGGCAGTTCCAGGTCCCCGTACGGGAGATCATATGGGGGGGGGGGGGGGGGATTGGGTCCCATCAGTCGGAACTAACGCCATATATGTCACTCTGGATGGGGAGATACTGTCGGGACTTGCCGTTGGACTACTTAACCGCGTCCTGGCGGCAATTTTAAATTAATATCACTTTAAATGCCCGAGTGTCTCAGAGTCATTTATTGTGTTTTTCAATCGCAATAGCTGGACCAGTGCTTTATACTGGCTGCATACTGATGCCAGATTTCCTATAATAAATTTTCTTTATTATGAATAACCAGGCTGTAATTTTGCACCATTCTTCTCGAATCGCCCTGTATAAAAGAAATTGAGTGAAATATAAAATATATATGTATAAAAATGGCTTACAAGGTAATATGAGCATACTTTCATCTGAGCGACAAGTCTTATTTAAATCAAAAACCGCATACATTGCCCCCACCCCCCTGCACTACGTAAGCGCGCCTGATTTTCTTTCAATTGAGCGTTTGCTATTCCGAAAACTGCACTTAATAGGATTGAATGAAAAGGGACGTTACTTTTCATCACACAAGACAACAAAGAAAGCCGAGCAAACGAAAATATTATTTCGTTTGAACAAATTACAGCGCAGCTCTCTGGGGCTCTTCCTGGGCCTAGATGAGGAAAAGCACTTAAACAGCGTTCCATCAAACTAAATTTTTAACTACAATTTTTCCTCAGATAAAATGTGTTGGGAGGATTCAAAGAAGATTAGAGTTCACCTCAGCAGCGGTATTCAAATTTGAACAGCTAATGGAAGTCTGCAAGAAACTGTTAATGTCTATATCTGGCCTCTCAGGAATTCTGACTTCAGAATTCTTATAAAAACACACTGAGTTGATTTCATTTCCGTGTCTCCATAGACTGTATTCGTGTAATTTCAGTAAGTGTTATAAGTGTTATTTTAAGTACTATAATGATAATCCCCTCCGACAATAAAGTTCGGGATCCCAACTTCTAGAGGTAAAGTAATATTTATCACCGATTCCAATTTAGCTTTTGTTTGATCTTTTTTAACCATGTGGCAGCCACTATGGCTTCGGTAGTGTTTAAAAACAAATATACACACACTTTTGCTTTGGATTATGCGAGTGGACCTATTAAACTACTAAGGGCCACATGCATGATGGATGTCTCGGAGGGAAAGTGGCCATGCTGCCCACAGCTACTAGAATCCAAGCGTTGTGTTCCTAGTTTGGTTTTTAGAGCTGGGTTCATGCATACTATTGTGGTCTGTATTTAGTTGTCATTTCGTTCGGTATTTTTATCCAAAACCAGGAGTGGGTCCAAAATTCAGGAATAAAGGTGCAAATCTTTGTCAGTTCCACTATTGGCTTTAGTTAAAAATACTTAACAAACTAATGTCCAAATACAGAACAAAATATATTTTTAAAAACATTTTTTTAAGAACTTAAAAACAAAATATTGACTGTCTAAAAGAGGCAATGAAGGCCAAAAAATGTAATCACAGACTCAAACGGACTCACCTGCTGCGGGTTCCATAAATGAGGAATACACTTAACAATTGATGATTAAAAAAAAATAGTGTTTACATTTTACTAAATACACAAAACACAGATAAATGACTGATTGTTGGGGTCAGACCACTGGGATATGTTTGTGTTGCAAGTTCCATGATGTCCTGTGCCAGATAGGGGCGAAGAAAAAGAATGACTGATTATTCAGTAAAGGTGTACCGCTATGGGGGTGAGAACTATTTTCTGTTCTCACCTCAAGAGCAAAAAGAGCTAGCTACAGCTCTGTTTGTAATGCACATCATGTAACAATGTTTAGCACTTATAAGATTGCTGTTATAAGAGCCTTGTAGTTTGCAGACTGTTTTAAAGATGTTTTATAATTTTTAAAAAGTGACTTGTAAATTTTTTAATAATATTTAATATAATTTTTATAAATAATTGCTATACATAAAAGCCAGGTAAGAAGTCCAGAATGGAAGGTAACTCTTGTCACTACATTCTCATGGCATGAAGGACATTTCTATAAGAATCTGCATGTCATACTGAATAACAGTATTATTTCACTAACCAAGCACACACCCTATGCGTATTACAGCAAGGCAAAGTGTTCTACACCCCTATTAAGGCCCTCTGTAGGCCATAAATAGCCATTTTTAATAGTGATTCGCAGTGAATAAATTCGGATTGAAACAAATTTATTTGGGAAAATTCGACGAATCGTCTGAATCAAATTTTTCGCCAATTCGCTCATCTCTAGAAATCAGCAACATAAATTTAGAACAGATTTTAAGTATAAGTACTATAACCTGTACTGTAAGACTTTTCATGTACATAGTTTTACCATTCTCCTGTAGTTGGTGACCAAGATAGTCACCTGCATATGTAAATACAGCCTAAACTGTTTTGATCCTAAGGGCATGTGCACGCAGTGTATTTTTCTGAGCGGAAAAATATGAGACAGAAAATTCCAAGGGTAGCCTCAGATTTCTGGCATGAGTTTGCACACTTTTGTCATGGTTTGTGACACACATTAGCCTTATTCAGCCAGGTTATTTTGCATCCTGCATTTTGTGTGTGTTTTCTGTCTGGAATAAGTTCCAATATTCTAGTATATAAAATGTACAAAAAAAAAAAAACACCCCCCCCCCCCCCCCCCAAGAAAAAAAAACAGACTGATATACCTCACTAAACACAAAGGGCTGCCACCAGGTAGCCTGTATGTATGCTGATCAGAGAATAGGCAACATATTTCTCCCTGCACAGAAAATGGGTTGTCCAGGATCATAAAATAGTTACACCCCTTCCTCCCACCAATGGCACCTCTTTTAGAGTCTTGATTACTTTAAAGGGGTATTCCAGGAAAAAACTTTTTTTTTTATATATCAACTGGTTCCAGAAAGTTAAACAGATTTGTAAATTACTTCTATTAAAAAATCTTAATCCTTTCAGTACTTATGAGCTTCTGAAGTTAAGGTTGTTCTTTTCTGTTTAAGTAATCTCTGATGACACGTGTCTCGGGAAACGCCCAGTTTAGAAGCAAATTCCCATAGCAAACCTCTTCTAAACTGGGCGGTTCCCGAGACACGTGTCATCAGAGATTACTTAGACAGAAAAGAACAACCTAAACTTCAGAAGCTCATAAGTACTGAAAGGATTAAGATTTTCTAATAGAAGTAATTTACAAATCTGTTTAACTTTCTGGAGCCAGTTGAGATATATATATATATATATATATATATATATATATATATAAAAAGTTTTTTCCTGGAATACCCCTTTAATGTAGCTGAGCTGTAATACTAGACCCATCTCCTAGAAAAGTGACCCTGTTTATGGGAAAAGAAAACTAATTGTACACTCCTTTTTCTAATACAGTATTGGACAACCTCCTTAATCAAATTCTCTGATTTATTGTCAAATTGTATTAGTCATAATGCAAATTAAAGTCTGTCAGCTAAAAAATGACCTAGTATATTAGACACGTTCAGATTTTCCAAGCATATTTATTTGTGTATAAAACTTCTTTAATATTTACTGAAAAGGTGGATTTGTTTCTAATGTTCAAGAGCAATACAATTATACTGCAGAACAGAGGACCTTCTCAGAGGTGTGTAGCTAGTACGTCTCCGCTCCCCAGCCGGCAACATAGTCTTGCTAAATGAACACAAGCATTTCCAAGTCCCCATGGGTGATATAGTGTTGAGGACAAGCAAAAAGTCACATGTTTAGTTGAAGGCAGCATTGGGTACTTCTGATCCTTAAAAGCGCCCGCTAAGTTCTATCACAGACCTGCTCTTGATTCCCTTGTTGGTTCTGTGTTTTCCAGCAAGTCTCACTTGAGAAAATGCACATGCCATTTGTAAAGTCGCCGTCATTAGTCACAGTCTATTGCTCTCTGACTCGCAGGTGTGTTGCGCACTTCTCTTCCTGAGAATAGCATTGTCTTCTAGGAGTACAGCACAACGGCTGGAACCTCTTAGTGATAAAACCTGAAATGTACCCCAAAGTGATCATAAAGGAAACAGATTTGCCCCATGTGAATAATGATCTAGTATGCATGCCATTGTTTACAGTCCATCGTAAGAAATCACTGTATAGTGCAGCGAGTAGATGCGCCAAGTGAAAAGAAAGGAAAGGAGTAAAATAAAAAAAAACTCTAAAACACCTTACATAATTGTTTTAAAGGAGTTGACCTGGAAAGAAGAAAAATTGTTGCTGGGGGTGGGGGAAAAATATATATATAAAAAAAAAAAAACTCTATACTCATCTACAGCAGTCCCCCTCAGCTGCCGCACCAGTGCTCCCAGCCCTCTTGTCTTCCCAGCTGGTTCCTGGTGAGTCATCCCTGCAGGAAATTCCCTTTTCAGCCAATCACTTGACTGAGGCCGGACACCACTGCAGCCGTGATTGGCTAAGTGGACACTTCTTGTGGGGGACAACATGTCATTAGGGAACAACAGAGAGAACTGGGGACTGAGAATGTCGGTGCTGCAGGGTAGAGGAGTTTAGTTTTTTTCCCCACTCCTAACCAAATATCTCTGAGATATATATAGATAGAGATATATAGATAGATAGATAGAGATATATATATACACATATACACAGTGGTCCCTCAAGTTACAATATTAATTTGTTCCAGGATGACCATTGTATGTTGAGACCATTGTATGTTGAGACCAGAACTCTATGGAAACCTGGTAATTGGTTCTAAAGGCACCAAAATGTCATCCAAAAATAGGAAAAAAGTGAAAATTAAAGAAAAATAAGTAGATAACTAATGCAGATAAAGCAAATCCTTACATATAAAAGTAAGAAAGATCTGCTGGGAGCTGTAATCACTGTCTATGTCAGTGTTTCCCAAGCGGGGAGCCTCCAGCTGTTGCAAAACTACAACTCCCAGCATGCCCGGACAGCCAAAGGCTGTCCGGGCATGCTGGGAGTTGTAGTTTTGCAACAGCTGGGGGCACTCTGCTTGGGAAACACTGGTCTATGTATAGGACAGGAGCTTCTTCAGGGTCCTGTACAGTACACAGTGTACTAAAAAAGTAATGGCGTCGCCCTCACCTGGTGTCTAAAGGAGCAGCTAACCCTGGTACAGGTAAAGAGTACAGAACATGTAATACCTCCCTGTACTGTAGGGGGCGCTACCAGGCACCAGTCAGTGCATACACTTCAGTAATACAGGGGTTTTACCAGCGAATGCCCATTCTGATTGGTCGGTTCTTCCGGTCATTGACACGTTTCACAGATCTGGACTGTCTGTACATTGTATGTTGTGTCTGGTTTCAACTTACGATGGTCCAGAAAAGACCATTGTATGTTGAAACTATTGTATGTTGAGGCCATTGTAAGTTGAGGGATCACTGTATATGTATATTAGAGAGAGAGAGATAGATATATAATATATATAAAATTTTAAAGGATTTGCATCAACTGGAAAGCTGCAATTATTATTTTACCAAAAACCAGGAGTGGGTCTGAAGGTGTAAATCTTTCAATGATTGTTTTTCTGTGTGTGTTTATTTCCTAGTTTTGGCCAAAAATATTTGCCGAATAGTAAAAATAAATATGAGGTGATAAACTGTCCCAGACACTGTTGTAGACGTCTCTTGTATTGCTGGAAGGGATTCCAATGATTCAAGACCATATTGAGGATTTGCCTTTTCGAAGTAATTCCTATAATAAACTTTTAGATTGCACTGTATTGATTGAAGTGAAATGTTGGTCAGTTAGTAGGAACGCACAGATTTCGGGCCTTTCCCACAGTTTAATATGGGTGTTGTATATCTTACCCTGCGATAGTTTTCTTTGCTGTTGCTTTAAGAAAGTATGGCTGCCCTCTTTCCCATCTCATGCATCAGTCTCCCTTGGTATTGGTGCGCTCCCCAGATTGGTCTGGATTGCTATGTGCCACTGGCCTGCCTGAATAATGCAGGAGACATCATTACAAAACTGTACCGTTGCCTCTATTAGATCTCCACTGCTGCCTATTAGCAGGTTATATTACAGGGAAGGGGCTTCTGTAATGGCCACAAACGTGTTAAATATATTTATTGTAAACGGGATATGAATGTATATGACGGGGTCCGCAGGAGGAAGCATTGATATTGCAGTCTGGAATAGTAATTTTATTTTCCCATCTCTCTTCCATGCCCTTATTCCACTGAGCCCTGGTACTGCTTTGCCTTGCTGTATCATTTAAGATAAAAGAAGGAGCTCCATATTTCTTACGGTGAACTCCTATTACATCTACACAGCAAAGAAATGTGCCCTTGCATGACTAATAGCGATGAGGTATTAGATCATTATTGCCATCAGTGCAAAGTGCTTGGCAATAAAGTGCAAAGGAGCCTGCTTAGAAGCGTGAGAGACAAATTAGAAATGTTCAAGCCACTTGCTCTGCCTGTCCCCTGCTGCTGTCTGCTCTTATCCACAATACAAACACATAGCCAGTGACAAATCTGTTTGCCGCTGTCATGATACAGGGATAGGAGAGCTGGAGAGCATTTTGGGTAGTCGTGACCCCCAATATATTCCCAGGTGGGACAGTAAAGTATCAGCGCACAGCACAGCCCTATCCGATCAGCTTTAGGATCAGAGTATGTGTGAGACCCTGATGTAGTATAAATGCTCTGATTTCATGTTTCTCTTATTTTATACCTTTATACCTCCCCTTCTTTCTCCTCTCTCTCTCTCTCTGTCTCTCTCTCTCTGTCTCTCTCTCTCTGTCTCTCTTTCTGTCTCTCTTTCTGTCTCTCTCTTTCTGTCTCTCTCTTTCTGTCTCTCGCTCTCCGTCTCTCTCGCTCTCCCTGTCTCTCTCGCTCTCCCCGTCTCTCTCGCTCTCCCCGTCTCTCTCGCTCTCCCCGTCTCTCTCGCTCTCCCCGTCTCTCTCGCTCTCCCCGTCTCTCTCGCTCTCCCTGTCTCTCTCGCTCTCCCTGTCTCTCTCGCTCTCCCTGTCTCTCTCGCTCTCCCTGTCTCTCTCGCTCTCCCTGTCTCTCTCGCTCTCCCTGTCTCTCTCGCTCTCCCTGTCTCTCTCGCTCTCCCTGTCTCTCTCGCTCTCCCTGTCTCTCTCGCTCTCCCTGTCTCTCTCGCTCTCCCTGTCTCTCTCGCTCTCCCTGTCTCTCTCGCTCTCCCTGTCTCTCTCGCTCTCCCTGTCTCTCTCGCTCTCCCTGTCTCTCTCGCTCTCCCTGTCTCTCTCGCTCTCCCTGTCTCTCTCGCTCTCCCTGTCTCTCTCGCTCTCCCGGTCTCTCTCGCTCTCCCGGTCTCTCTCGCTCTCCCGGTCTCTCTCGCTCTCCCGGTCTCTCTCGCTCTCCCGGTCTCTCTCGCTCTCCCGGTCTCTCTCGCTCTCCCGGTCTCTCTTGCTCTCCCGGTCTGTGTCTGTCTGTCGGTCTGTGTCTCTGTCTGTCTGTCTGTGTCTCTGTCTGTCTGTCTGTCTGTGTCTCTGTCTGTCTGTCTGTCTGTCTGTGTGTCTGTCTGTCTCTTTTTTTTCTTTTTCTGTCTTTCTTACTCATGTTTTCTTTCCCCCCCCCCCCCCATACCTATTAAAGTATGGTGATAAATGCAGTTATAGTTACATTTTTGTCAGTTTTTCCCCCTCAAATATTAATGAAATTATAAATGTGTCCGCTGGAATGATCTGCACTACTACCCAAATCAGATGAATGTATAATAGAAAATCGCTCATCATGCAATTCCTAATTGAAAAGTAATGGGTTGTAATTCTATAACTTTTTCCCCCCACAAAAGATGCAGCTTTGGGGTCAGCCTGACCTGAAAGCGTTGTGTTATACTTTTGCTTGTGTATTATTACAGGATTTTGAGGTTTCTGTCCCTTTGAAAATAGGAGTCTCTAATTGTTTGGAGTGGCTGTGGAGCATGGGCTAGTGTGAAAATGAGGTTGAGCAGCAAGACATATTTAATTTCCTTCACAATAATTGTCCACATGCTGTGTACCCTTTTCCTGGTTAAACAGCTTTTTGTGAAAGAAGAGGATTTCACTATAAAATGCAAACTGTTGCTCTTTCCTCACTGTCCTAGACCCTTAACCCTACTGTTGCTGTATGGTCTGCTTTGTAACTGGTCACTTGGATGAAATACTGTCCTGTACTATTAACAAGAGTCAGTCTATTAATTTTACGTTCATAGTGCACAGTCAGCGTAGCCATAAGTTTTTAGGTACTTTAAAGGAATTTTTGGTGTTTTTTTTTTTTTTTATTAATTCTTCATTTTCCTATTATAAAATAAAATATTCCTGAAATATTACGTTAATACTGACCACTAAGCCTAAAACTGATGTTCCTGTTATACGGAGAAGGCGGCTGTAATGGGATGTCTACAGCAGGCCTGGGCACCCTTAGGCACTGCAGATGTTTTGGACTATATCTCTTAAATTGTTTTGGCAGAATTTTGGCTGTAAGAGAATCATGGGAGATGTACTCCAAAACATCTGCAATGTCGAAGGTTTCCTATGCTTGTTCTCCAGCTTTACAGTGGATGGTAACACTAATGGGTAGAAAAGACAATAGATGAAGCTCACAGCTCAGCCTCCCCTCCCTCTCCCAATGGAATAATATCTTTAAAGGTCCCAGACTATACCCAGTAACTTCTCGCATTCATGTAAAAGGGACAGTTCCTGTCTATTGTTGCCTATGTCCATGGGGCATGCTGTAAATTACAGCAGCACAGGCAAGATGGCTTCCCCATAATAATGTACAAAAAAAGTAATAAAAAATTACGATCAGAAAATGGAAACATATTAGAAAATTATGTTTCAGTAGCTGGATTTAATCAGTAGAAAAAAAATATATTGCCTAGATTACTTTTTTTAATGGGGTACTCTCCCATAAGATGTCTGATCGCGGGGGTCCCACCGCTGGGGACCCCTGCGATCTCTGCTGCTGCACCCCAGACATCCGGTGCATGGAGCGAAGGCTTGTGATGTCAAGGACATGCCCCACTCGTGATGTCACGGCCACGCCCCCTCAATGCAAATCTATGGGAGGGGGCGTGACGGCTTGCATTGAGGGGGCATGGCCGTGACGTCACGAGCCTCCGGAGCTGCATTCGATGCTCTAAAAGAACGCCAGATGCAGCAGGGAGATCACGGGAGTCCCCAGGGGCGGGAACCCCACAATCGGACATCTTATCCCCTATCCTTTGGATAGAGGATAAGATGTCTAGAGGCAGAGTACCCCTACCAACACTCCAAAAACTTTCATAAAATATGTAAATCCCCAATGGAAATTAGACACGGAGTCCCTCTTTGAACAGGAATTGGGTATCTTTTCTTAAAGGAATAGGTTTGTTGGTTTCCCATACATATACGAACACCTCTGCTCTAGCAGCTAATGTCCAGGCACCCTGCAGCCAACTCTTTATTGCTGACATTATGACCTCAAGGTCATGCTCTTTGTCTAGGAGGCAAGGTTTTTATGAAAGTCTACTGCTGCCTGCTAGACCCTTTATAGAAATAATAGGAAAGAAGAAGAGCGTTGTAAGTCTGTAAGTGTTACTGATAATGAAGGTGGGTGAGTTGTTGCTGTATTCTTCTTTTTTGTGTGCATCACTCCAGCCAACCATAGGTAATCTAAAGTGTTTTTTGGGCTATTCTACTGTGCTCTAACTGTAGTCAGTAAATGAAGGACGGGTTTATGTTGGATTTTTAACATGCCCAATCCTACTTTCTATCCTACGAGATAAGCACTAGAGATGTCAAGCGTCTGGTTATCCCCCACTCCCAGTGCACAAACTCAATGTTCAGGTGAACTAAAAACGTAGGAAGATGGCTATTGCCCAATAGTTATATTACCGTATGCTGAGTAAATGCATTCTGCAAGTTGCAAGATATGTGCGCTCTATAACCAATAAGCACTTACCAGAATTCCTTAACCCTACGATTAATATCTTGCATGTAGACCACATCTGAGAGGTTTAAAATTCCTCATGCAATGTAGGGAGGCTGTTTATAAAGAAACTTCCAACTACTCCTTTTTGGTAAAAGGTTTTATGTGGACTTAAAATTTGTTCAAGCATTCTTTGAGCTGTCCTGTAATATAGAGAATTCAGAGCAGTTCCCAGTGGTCTGTCGAATTTTCCCTGCCCTCCAACCACAGTTTGCACAAATCCTTTCTTTATGCGTTTCATTTATCATTCAGGAGAGAGACGCTGGGCGTAGAGGTCAAATGCTCGGAGCAAGGATTCAGACAATGTTATGCTGTAGAATGTCGTGTGCTATTGTTAAGGGGAAAAACTTAATGCATTCCACTTTTTATTTGTGTATGTTTTCTTTCCTGAAGTTCCTAGCATACTTCCCCAGAGAACCTGTGTTTAATGCTTTTCCAAAATTCAGATTATTATGAGCTTCTATATAGAGCAAGTAGTATGCATTAAACACAACAGAAAATAAACTGGAGAAGCTAAACGTGGCATATTTGTTTAATATAACAGAGTGGTTCTGTCTTCACCTGCAGCATCACTACAATGTTACCTTAGCTAGGGCTGCATGGTTTCTGCGCCGTAGGTACAGTGTCCAAAATATTGCTTATACTTTAGGGTCCTTGATCATTGCTTCCTTCCATGACCCTGTATGTGTGTGTGTGTATGTATGTGTGTGTGTGTATATATGTATATATATATATATATATATATATATATATATATCTATCACAACTTGGATATATCAAATGGGGCCAATATGGATGTCAAGCCAGATGCATGTACCACCATGGAGGGCTGCAGGGCGATGGCTGCAATTTATGGCAGCCTGTAGTCCCAAGGGATTTCGCACCCATGCTGAGGCCTGCTACTTATCACAATTGCATGAGGAGTATCTTAAAGAAAACCTTAGTTATATTCCTATTTTACGCCATTCTCTAATGTCTTGATTGCCGCTCCGGTAGAGCTTTGTTCAGCGACCTTCCTCCATTTGCAGGTATTACAGCCTTGTAATATTGTCACTTAATACCTTGTTCTTTTGTGCCATTAGGTTATCCACTCGTTGTAATGTGATGGCTGTGTAGTTGTAACTGATTTAGTAAAGTCTGGTAATATAACATTGGCCGCTGCTTATCTGGGGAGTTCTAGAGATGATTGATCCATTTAGCACCCTATCTGTCACCTGTTTTAATAAGTGTACCTGATGCTAAGGACTGAGAAGCAGAGATAATTCTTCCGATAGCGGTGTTTTTATCGTTTTCCAAAGGAAGAGAAAAAGTGTTAAAAGCAAGTGTAACCCCCAGTGGTCTTAAATGAATTGCCTGGCAATGGTTAGCACTCTCTTCCCTGGGAGTCCTGATTGGGTGCATACAAATTATTTTTTTTCCTATAGTAATAAGAAAGAAGAATGATACTTTAATGATTTCCTGGCCTCCAGCCTCCTTCTTGCATACAAGTCCAGTGCGTGGGAGCTAAGACCACCTTTACATTCACATATATAATAGGCTCCTCAGCAACTGAAAGCCCAAGAGCAGTAATTTAGGTGGGAGGGACGTCTTCATCAGCATAGCGCTTGCATTAGGGCAGCTTAATCATGTAAATCTATCCTATTAGTAAGTTTAGCAGAGAAAGGAACATGAAAGGTGTTAAAGAAGCCTTTTAGCATGTTACAAAGAGCTGGGTTATGAGTCTATTAAAATGTTATTTTGATAATTAAGACGGCAGCTGTTCTGAGGGCATTGAGGTAGGGGGGCACAGAACCTGGCCATCCAGCACTGTGCACGAAGAACTGGGCAAAACAGGCAGATAATGAAGGATGGTTTTAGAAATGAGCGTTTGTAAAGAGGAATACAGTGAGCTGTGTTGCATCTGTTTGGGGGGTGCATTGGGAAAACAGTCTACTGGTGCATTACATTTATTTTGGTGGTGAATATTATTTTTGTTCAATGCAGAATTATTTTTCCAATACTGCTGTTTTCATATACCGACAGAGATCATCATCAGATGACACATCTGCCAAAGCATCTTGCGCCACTTGGCTATGTTTACACGTGTGTTGGAGGCTCAGTTACAAAGTTTTTTTTTTTTTTTTTTTTATGATAGCGCTATGCACTTCTACAGATAACTTAGTGAGATCTGATGACTCGTAAGTCAATGGGGTCTGTTGGGCGCCACTGGTGTTTGGTCACAAAACAATCCTGGACAAATTCTTAACAATTTGTTTGAACTTTTGTTTGTTCGCTTACGGAAACGCTCAAGTCCCATATACCCTAGTTTATTATTGACTGATGTTTTGCAATTCCGCTCCAGTCCTAGTCTCTACTCCCGTGCTAAGACTGGGGGGTGGCGTACCCTTCCAAAGCCAGTTACAGTAGAAGAAAGCATCCATTGCTGGGAAGGCAGGTAAAATCCGTAGCTTTATTGAGGCATCTGTATAAAATAGGTACGTAGGAGCGTAGTCTCCTACGCGTTTTTTGCTGTGGCACCCTTAATCATGCCATGATTAAGGGCGCCACAGCCTGAAACACGTAAAATTACTGTTCAAGATCTTTTTCTCTATATTCTCTATGACGCCACCCTTTGCTGACATATAATCCTAAATCTAAACAATATTTATTGCATCTATTAACTAGTGAAAGCCATTAGTTAATATTCCTTAATTTCTCAGGAATATGTGTTGCTTTTGTTGTAAGTGATCAATCATAACTGTAACCATGGCATGCATTTGTATATGAAGATCAATGACCCTACTAGTCAAGGAAGTAACGTGTATGGGGCACTTTTAGGCCATGTTTACACATTAGAATTTTCGCATGGGCATTCCGCAGAAGAATTCCACACGGACATTCCGCTGCAGCATAGTCCCATTTATTTCAATAGGATTCTGCTGCACTGTGCACACGCCGGAATTTCCGCGGCAGATGTTTCTGCCATGGAAATCCCGATTCCAGAGTCCACAGAAAGAATAGACAAGTCCATGCATTGCCGTCTGAGATGGCACATTTTGAGCGGTCTTAGTGCTCCACTGTTGGGGGAATGTCTGCACGGAAATTTTCCATGCAGACATTCACCCATGTGAACATAACTAGTTCATAACATAATCGTATACATAAGCTGCAGACAAACTGGATACTTCTGCTACATTGCTACATTTATGGGTATCCCTAAAAAGTTCTTCAGCTTTTTAAATTTATTTATTAGTGATACTTTGTCAGGCGTCGAATGGATATCAAATTAACCTGGATAGGTCCTGTTGTACAATAATAGTCTGTCAGGTTTGCAGAATTTTTTCACTGCAGGAATAGCCTGAATACTACCAAATAGCTTTGAGCTGCAGGGCCTTATCTGACAGTTTTCTTGCCAAAGACAAACTGCCGAACTACCAGTCTTTTCTCTCATCCTACTTAGCTCAAGGCAGAACTGTCACTTAATGGTGGCAAAAGAAAGGACGCGGAAGCTTGGAGGGCCTGAAGTCTTACTTTTCTGTATCACTTATTGTTGCATTAACTGTATTTTTGACAATAGATTTAGGAATGCATAAAAATGCATTTTTTATTTATTTTTTTTTGTAAATGGTTGGATTTACAGTACCTGCACATTTTTAGAAAAAGTTTAATCTGGAAGTGTGATTCACACATCCTATTTTGATGCAGTTTTTGAAGCCAGAACAATGGCCTAGACAACAGATCACAGCTCAGTTTTCATATAAAGAATGATCAAACAAGGTAAAATAAAGAAGTTGGCACTGTAGATATGCGTGAAATATATGGATATGACGCTATATGGATCTGACACGCTGAGGTTTAAGGGAGGAGACATTAAAACTCTGGATATGACAGGTCATGCTCACGTATAGAAAATACAGTCCCATGGAATATTTAACAACAAAAAGAAGGGAGCACTCGCCCAGTAGACGAGCAGATCCAGACTGATGCGGACGTTCCTTTCGGACTCGAGCGGGGAGGCGGTAGATGGAACCGGGGTTGTCTCAGATGCTGGCCACGTACCCTATCACGCCCCTAGGCGCTTCGTCAGGCATGTACGGTTGTTGGTGAATACAAATGGGTATAATAAATATATAAATATAGTGTGTGTGTGTGTGTGTGTATGATAGTGAGGGGCCCTCAATAAGCCATAGTTGAGAGATCATTGCAAAAAGTAGCTCTAACCCTTGCGGATTAAGTCGTTCATGTAAATCATGTTGCATTGATTAATGGGCCATCTTCAGTTTAACCCACTTCTTCCTGCTAGATCCCCTTCTAGATTTGTGATCACACGTGGCATTTAAAACGCATCTGTCTTCAAATCTGGGCCATTCAACCTACACACAGCCTCTGTACTGTGTGCAGATTGTGCATTAGGCGGTGCTTTTACCTTTTGTCTGCCATCCTTTATTACCCCAAAAAACTGTTTTGATGGAAGCCGCACACAGTCGGATAGGCGTGGCTGGGGTTCGCAATGCTCCGTCGCTGCCACACCTATCCCCTGCACGTCAGCGCTGGGACCGCTGTGTGATTGACACACAGGTCCCAGGACATGCACCCCTTCACGCATGTGCCCCTTCACTTATCCCCTGTGCACGCCATGCTCTGCTGTTAAAAAAAAAAAAAATATATATATATATATATAATATATATATATTTTTTTATTCAGATGTGCACCTTTATTATTACTGAATATCTAATTGTGCCCGCTATCCTTTTCTTTCTTCTTGTTGTGCTGGTGACCGTAGACTCACACTGTTGTTTCTATTCCCAGTGCCTAGAGGCAGAGATGAAGCACTTGCCATGATGACACGCCATGGTGCGCACAGGGGATAAGCGAAGGGGTGCATGCATTGGGACCTGTGTGTCAATCACACAGCGGTCCCATCGCTGACTGGGGACGTCACACCACGCCACCCTCAATTCATGTCTATGGGAGGGGGCATGACGGCCGTCACGCCCTCTCCCATTGACATGAATTGAGGGTGGCGTGGTGTGACGTCTTCAGTCCCGGATACCCGGAGGTTTCCGAAACTGGAGATTCAGCACCCGCATATGGGCCCCCCCGCGATCAGACATCTTATCCTCTATCCTTTGGATAGGTGATAAAATGTTTTTACCCGGAATACCCCTTCATGATCAGTATTGTGACCTGGCACCGCCACACTTTTTACAGTATTTGCAGAAATTTTGGCTTCATTGTATAGTCACGATGCAAATTACTGTAAAATTGCCCTATTTTTGCTTTCATTTCGGAAAAGTAGAAAACTTGCAGTGGTACTGCTAATTAAATGGCCTATGTGAACATAACCTAAAGGCATTATCTGGTACTGCAACATTGATGGCCTTTCCTTTCTTGTTGCTCCCCCACCAGTTACGGAAGCTTCTACTGATCAAATGTTCATACTTTATTCAGTAAATTGTCAATTAACTTTTTAGTCTTAGAGAACCCCTTTTATATGAAGAACCTCAAAAAGTAAAAAAGCGAATGCCTTCTTTAAAAGCCCCCAATATCTATTTCCAGAAATATAACATGATGAAGGAGCAGTGTTACACACATTTATTTCCTAGTGTCAAGACTTAATTTGATTTCTTTCCAGGATAATTCTATTAAGGAAATGTAAAATAAACAGAATATATGCAAAATACTATATTCAATTCGCTGTGATTTATAGTAGGTAGGCTTTTTTTTTGTGTGCATGAAATTATTGCGACTCTGAAGCTTTTATAAATGAGGAAATAAAAGGCTTTTGAAAACTACAAAAAATTGAGCTTCACTGAACTTGTGCTTTCTTTGTCATAGAATATCTGTATTTGCATAATCCTTTCAACTTTCCAGCCACTAAATCCCTAATCTCAAAAACACTTGAAAAAACATCTCTCCCTTAATCAATACACTCCCTGAAGATGTCTTAACTTGTAAAATATGACTTGTAACATCAAACAAGTATTTGATTTCAATTAAGTTATTTTGTAGGGACAGAAATTAATTAAGCGTACAGATTTCTATCAAAAAGCTCTTAGTTTGATGGGACCACAAACGGAGGTTTAAGTACAGAATACCTTCAGCGTTTGGACTCTCTACCTAAACTTATACATCTTGCTGTCTTCAGCTCGTTTCACAGCCGCCTTCTCGTTCTGTTAAACATCTGATATGTATGATGTCTTTGCTTCTTGCCTAGAAGAAAAGTTGCTCCTTATGAAGTTTTATTACCATATAGGTCTCCTATTGTGTTGTGCACCATCTATCCGTCTTTATAAAATGTAGTCAGTTCATACACAGTTGGTATTTTGTTTAATATGTGTGCAATAGGCTACATTTCCATCATGATTTTGCCATACTGTTTGGAATCAGTTTTGTTTTCTTTGGAAAACATATGCCTCAAAAACTGACACAACTGTATGCAATCGTGTGCTCATACAGGTTGCATTGACTACAATGTTATAAAAACTGTTAAAAATTTTTTATATAAAGGTCACAAAACCCTTTGCAAAAAAACAAAAAACAAACACAAGACAGAACAGGATATAAAACCGTGGTAGTCTACAGTTTTGTGCACAGGAAAAAAAATGCTGAAAAACTGATAAGTACAAAAAACTTATACAACCAGTTAAATCTTTTTGTGTAAGTTTTTATATGGGTGGTCAGTGGGAAAAGGCAAGCAATACTGCTGTATACTGTTTTCACATACAAAAACTGATTCAAAACAGTATGGCAAAATAGTGTTGTGAATGTGAATTCACATCTCGATGTTGCAATACCGTTTTGAATCAATTTTTTTGTTAAACTGTATACAACTGTATTGCTTGCCTTATACATTGACCATCCATGTAAAAACTTATACAAAAAGATGTATCCAGTTGTGTAAGTTTCTGTACTTATCAGTTTTTAGTTTTTTTCCCCATGAAGAAAACTGTAGTCTACTAGGGTTTTGTTTCCTGTTGTCCATTTTTTGTCTTTAAAGCAATTTGTGTTCTTTTTATAAAAAGTATACAGTTTTTATAACATTGTAATCAATGCAAACTGTATGAGCACACGATTGCATGCAGTTTTGTCAGCATACGTTTTCCAAAAAAACAGAAAAAAAATTTAAAACCCTGTGGCAAAATTGAAATGTGAATGTAGCCGCCCAGGCTCCTTACATGACAGTGCGCTCAGCCTATCACTGGCTGAGGCGGGACCGAGCCCAGGAACCAGGAAGAAGACCAGCACTGGAGGATCGGGATGCCGATACGGGTGCAACGTGGGAACGTAGGAAGGGAAGTTAAAGTTTTTTTTCAGTTTTTGCAGCCTGAGAACAGGGGAAATTATATTTTTTTTGCCACAGTTCTCCTTTAACTGTTTTCTGTATTTTTGGATAATGTCACTACAAAACAAAGCAGAAGCACTCCATGGTGCAATACCGTTATGGTTTACAGGGATGTGGAATTCCTAGCAGTTGCGGGCTCTGGGCAGGTGAATTTTTCCGGCCCTTAGCCCTGCTTCTGGCAAGCAGGGCCGGGCCGGGCCGGACAAGCGCAACAGCTCCATACTCTGCAGCCCCCAGCTGTTCTCAGTAGCTGGGGGCCGCTGCTAATAGCCAGCATGCGGCAATCGCCACGGCTGGCTATTAACCCTTTAGATTGCCGCTGTCAAAGCTGGCTATTAACCCTTTAGATTGCCGCTGTCAAAGCTGACAGCGGCGTCTAGCGGGACATGTGAATGCTCCCTGGTGGGCTAGTGGGGTGGATCGCCAGGCTCTATCAATGGATCGCAGAGCACACAGATCAATGGAGTTCAATAGAACTCTATTGATCTGTGTGAGGAATCTAATGATTCCTTCTAAAAGTGTAAAACAAAAAACAAAAAAAAATTTTTTTTTATAAAAGTTTAAAAGACACACATTAACCCCTTCCATGTTAAAAGTTCAAGTTCACCCCCTTTTCCTATATAAAAACATGTAAACATAATAAAATAAACAAACCTATTTAGTATCACTGCGTGCATAATTGTACAAACTATTAAAATATAACATTATGTATTCCATAAAGTAAATTATGTAAATGTAAAAAAAATACCAAACCACAAAATTGCAATGTTTATAATATCCCACAAAAAAAGTAAAAAAGCGATTAAAAAGTCGTATCAATACCAAAATTGCTACCGATACAAAAAACTGATTATGGCACAAAAAATGAGCCCTCATACAGCCTGGTATGCGGAGGAAGAAAAAAAAAAAAAGCTACAGGGGTCAAAAAATGGCAATAAAAAAAAAATCTGAAAACGTTTTTTGAATTTTTTTAAATTAGTAAAACATGACGGAAACTATACAAATCTGGTATTGCTGTAATCAGGGGAGCTAAAGTATTAAAACAAGGTAAATGGCGTAGAAAAGAAAACCACCAAATTTGCTAAATTATCTTTTCTATTTCAATTTCACTTCACACATATATATATATATATATATATATATATATATATATATATATATTATATATAATAAATAATTTTTTGTTTGGTTCGGAGAAGGTTATTGAAAAATTAAAAGGTATAATTATAGTAGGTAGTTATGGCTTTTATAGAGAGAGGAGGAAAAAATGAGTGTAAAAGCAAAAATTGGTCCAGACAAGTGGATCGTCATGAGGGCCAAGTAGATTTTGCTCCGTTTTAGTCCCGTGGACAAGTAGGTTTTTTTTTTTTTTTTTATTCCACACCCCTGGGTTTAGCAAACGCCTAATGTGAATAGGCGCTAACACTGGTTGATTGTGCAGATCCAAGTACAACTTTGGAAAAAACATATGATATGACAAGGAGAAGACCCTCTGCAACCTTTCCATCCATAACAATGCAATGCTCTAAATTTACTCCAACAGTAATGGGATTACTTGGGCGCT
>NW_026609974.1:0-21150 GCF_029499605.1 Hyla sarda | reverse complement strand
CGGGCCTGCTCCACAAGGTCCAGTATACAGCGGAGTGAGAGAGGGGGAGGAGCTTCCTGTCTGCTCTTCCCAGTCTGCATAGCGCGGCCCCTGCGTGGTGACAGGGCTGCAGGCTGAAGGTTTATTTAAAAAAAGGATGCCCCTTACTGGTGAACTAGCGGTACCCCCCTGATGGCCATGAGAGCTGCTAGTGACCTACTGCTGCTAGGGGGGCACAAGGGGGGGCCAATCATGATGTAGTGGGGGCCGTGGCCCCCTCTGCCCCCCCCTAGCGACGCCACTGAACACGTGCCTCAAGCTGTTGCATAACTAGAACTCCCAGCATGCGCTTTAGCCATCAGTGCATGCTGGGAGTTGTAGTTTTGCCACAGCTGGAGGCACACTGGTGAGGAAACACAGTTAGGTAACAGAACCTAACTCAGTGGTTCCCCACCAGTGTGCCTCCAGCTGTTGCAAAACTACAACTCCCAGCATGCACTGACAGACCATGCATGCTGGGAGTGTTCGTTTTGTAACAGCTGGAGGCACCCTGGTGGGGAAGCACTGAGTTTGTCTGTTCCCTAACACGGTTTTCTTCACCAGTGGGCCTCCAGCTGTGGCAAAACTACAACTCCCAGCATGCACGGTCTGTGAGTCCATGCTGAGAGTTGAAGTTTTGCAACAGCTGGAGGTTTGACCCCCCCCCCCCCCCTAATGTGAACGTACAGGGTACATTCACACGAGCTGGGGTTTACAGTAAGTTCCCCGCTACAAATTTGAGCAGCAGAAAATTTTCCACCGCAGCTCAAACTCCCAGCGGAAAACTCACTATGAACCCCTGCCCGTGTGAATATACCCTAAAAACCCTACACTACGCTACCACAAAATAAAGAGTAATACACTACATATACCCTTACACAGTGTAAACCCCCCCCCCCCCCCCCCCCCCCTATAAAAATTCAAAACGTCTGGTACGGCACTGTTTGCAAAAAGGAGCCTCCGGCTGTTGCAAAACAACAACTTCCAGCATTGCCGGACAGCCATTGACTGACCAGGCATGCTGGGAGTTTTGCCACAGCTGGAGACACCCTGTTTGGGAAACACTGCTGTAGGGTATTTATGGTAGCAGAGTCAATTGTAATGCTTGCATCCGGGTCCTCCCCTATGCAAATCCCTAATTTAGTCCTCAAATGCGCATGGCGCTCTCTCAGTTTGGAGCCCTGTCATATTTCAAGGAAACGGTTTAGGGACACATATGGGGTATTTCCGTACTCAGGAGAAATTGCGTTACAAATTTTGGGGGCTTTTTCTAATTTTACCACTTATAAAATGGAAAAGTTGGGGTCTACACCAGTATGTTTTTTTACACTAACATGCTGGTGTTGTCTCATACTTTTTATTTTCAAAAAAGACCCCCAAGATTTGTACAGAAATACCCCATATGTGGGCGTACAATGCTCTGCGGATGCACAACAAGGCTCAGGAGTGAGAGCGCACTATGTACATTTGAGGCCTAAATTGGTGATTTGCACAGGTGGCTGATAGTTGCAACGGTTCTGACATAAACACACAAAAAAAAAAACACATGTGACCCCATTTTGGAAACTGCATCCCTCATGGAACATAACAAGGGATATAACAATCTAATTTTTCACTTTCAAGTCCAACTTCAATGCAAACCTGTCAAACACCTGTGAGGTGTTAAGGTTCGCTGTACCCCTTGTTACGTTCCTGGAGGGGTGTCGTTTCCCAAATAGTGTGCCATGTGTTTTTTTTTTTTGCTGTTCTGACACCATGGGGGCTTGCTAAATGCAACATGCCCCCCAAAAACCATTTCAGCAATATTCACCCTCTAAAATCCCACAGTTGCTCTTTCCCTTTTGAGCCATGTTGTGGGCCCACAGAGCACTTTGCGTCAATATATGAGGTATTTCCATACTCAAGAGAAGTTGGGCTACAAATTTTGTGGGACTTTTTCTCCTAAGAACCCTTACAAAAATGTAAAAAAAATTTGGGCCACATGAACATGTTAGTATAAAAAATGGAAATCTTAATTTTTCTCCTCCACTTTGCTGCTGTTCCTGTGAAACACCTAAAGGGTTAACAAACTTTGTTAATGGCATTTGAATACTTTGAGGGGTGCAGTTTCTACAATGGGGTCATTTGTGGTATATTTCTCACAGAAAGGCCCCTCAAAATCCACTTCAGACTTGACTGGTCCCTGAAAAATTCTGATTTTTAATTTTTCGTGAAAATTTTGTAAAAATGCTGCTATACTTTGAAGCCCTCTAATGTCTTAAAAAAGTAAAAACATGAAAACTTTACGATGCAAACATAAAGTAGACATATTCGGGGACATTTATCATTGTTGCTTTGGTAATCGAGTTCTGTTGGCATTTTTTTCTTGCTTTTGGTTTTGCTTTTGTGTGACACATTATTAAACTACCACAGGGGGTTGATAAATTTGGCTTACATAAGCAAAAACCAATAAATCACTTTTAAATACCATTTTTTTTTTTGCACACATAAGCAAAAACTAATAAATGACTACAGAACACAATTTTTCAGCTTTGAATTTTTATATATATATATATATATATATATATATATATATATATATATACACACACACACACACACACACACACACACACACACACACACACACCGTATATACTCGAGTATAAGCCGACCCGAATAAAAGCCGAGGCCCCTAATTTCACCCCAAAATCCCAGGAAAAGTTATTGACTCAATACATCATCCCCCCTGTCATCATCCAGACCCCCGTCATTAACACCCCCTTCATCATCACCGCCTGTCATCATCCCCCCTTCATCATCACCCTGTCATCATCCCCCCTTCATCATCACCGCCTGTCATCATCCCCCCTTCATCATCACCGCCTGTCATCATTCAAACTTCATCATCACCGCCTGTCATCATTCCCCCTTCATCATCACCGCCTGTCATCACCCCCCCTTCATCATCCCCTTGTCATCATCCCCCCTTCATCATCACCCTGTCATCATCCCCCCTTCATCATCACCGCCTGTCATCATCCCCCCTTCATCATCACCGCCTGTCATCATTCAAACTTCATCATCACCGCCTGTCATCATTCCCCCTTCATCATCACCGCCTGTCATCATCCCCCCTTCATCATCACCGCCTGTCATCATCCCCCCTTCATCATCACCCTGTCATCATCCCCCCTTCATCATCACCGCCTGTCATCATCCCCCCTTCATCATCACCGCCTGTCATCATTCAAACTTCATCATCACCGGCTGTCATCATCCCCCCTTCATCATCACCGCCTGTCATCATTCAAACTTCATCATCACCGCCTGTCATCATTCCCCCTTCATCATCACCGCCTGTCATCACCCCCCCTTCATCATCCCCTTGTCATCATCCCACACCCCCCCCTTCATCATCCCCTTGTCATCATCCCCTTGTCATCATCCCCACCCCCTTCATCATCCCCTTGTCATCATCCCCTTGTCATCAGCCCCCCCCCCCCCCTTCACCATCACCGCTTGTCAAAGTCTGATACAGTGGTCTTCTGCGGACCTCCAGAGGTTTCAAAACAACAACTCCCAGCAAGCCCGGGCAGCCATCGGCTGTCCGGGCTTGCTGGGAGTTGTAGTTTTGAAACCTCTGGAGGTCCGCAGGTTGAAGACCACTGCGGCCTTCAATATCATCTAGCCCCCCCTCTCACCCCCTTTAGTTCTGTACTCCGGGCTGCCATCTTCACCGGGGGGGCCTCTTCTCCGCGCTTCGGGCCCGAAATAGAGGCGTTGCCTTGATGACGACGCAGACGGACGTTGGTAATGAACGTCCCCCTGCATTGTCGTCAAGGCAATGTGACTATTCCGGGCCCGAAGCGCGGAGAAGAGGCCCCCCCCCCGGTGAAGATGGCAGCTCGGAACCACTATCCCACCGGACGACCTCCCACCGGACAGTCCTGCAGCACCGGACCAGCGGAGCACCGTCCCGCCGAGCGGAGGTGAGTACAGAACTAAAGGGGGTGAGAGGGGGGCTGGATGATGTCGAAGGCCGCAGTGGTCTTCAACCTGCGGACCTCCAGAGGTTTCAAAACTACAACTCCCATCAAGCCTGGACAGCCGATGGCTGCCCGGGCTTGCTGGGAGTTGTAGTTTTGAAACATCTGGAGGTCCGCAGGTTGAAGACCACTGAGGGCGGAGAGGTCACTCGAGTATAAGCCGAGGGGGGTGTTTTCAGCACGAAAAATCGTGCTGAAAAACTCGGCTTATACTCGAGTATATACGGTATGTATGTTTTTTTTTTACCCTTTTTACCACTTTTTTTTTACCCTAAATGTACTAATTCATTTTTTTTCTTCTCATTTCAGATCCGTGTATCTTGTGGATTACTTTAGATTCAGGGGAGTGCAGTGATTAGCATTTTTTTGGTTTAATGTTAATAAAATGGTGAATGAGGACTTTTGGGGGAGTGTTTTTTTGGAATACATTTTTTTTTAAATGTGTTGTTTTTTTTAATTTACTTGGCAGGCTTAGTAGTGGAAGCAGTATTATAGACAGAGTCCATTATTAAGCTGAGGCTTAGCATTAGCCCCCAAAACAGCTAGTGCTAAACCCCAATTATTTCCCCGTTACCCACCACCACAGGGGTGCTGGGAGGAGCCGGTACCACCAGGCCCAGAGGCTCAAATATGGCGCTCCTGGGCCTAGGCGGTAACAGGCTGGTGTTATTTAGGCTTGGGAGGGCCAGTAACAATGGTCCTTGCCCACCCTGGTAACATCAGGCTGTTGCTGCTTGGTTGGTATTTGGATAAAAATAGGGGGAACCTTATCTTTGTTTTGCATGAATAATTATAAAAAAAAAAAAATAAACGCATAGGGTTCCCCCTATTTTTTTTTTCAGCCAAATACCAACCAAGCAGCAACAGCCTGATGTTACCAGGGTGGGCGAGGACCATTGTTACTGGCCCTCCCCAGCCTAATTAATGCCAGCCCGTTACCGCCTAGGCCCAGGAGCGCCATATTTGATGCTCCGGGCCTATTGGTACCGGCTCTTCCCGGCACCCCTGTGGCGGTGGGTACCGGGGTGATAATTGAAGGTTACACTAGCTGTGTTGGGGGCTAACACTAAGCATAGGCTTAGTAATGGATTCCGTCTATTAAACTAAGCCTTTCAAGTAATTAAAAAAAAAAAAAACACAACACGTTTAAAAAAATTTTATTCCAAAAAACACTCTCATTAACATTAAACAGGTTTAAAAAAGACGCTGGTCATTGAAGCAGTCCACCAAATCCGAAATAGTCCACAGGATACATGGATCTGAAATGAGGAGAAAAAAGAAAAATAGGTTAATACATTTATTGTCACCCGTCCGCGCCTGACTACAACTCCCAGCATGCCCTTACAGTAAGAGCATGCTGGGAGTTGTAGGGGGGGGTGACAATCTCCCGCACCACATGACTACAACTCACAGCATGCCCTTACAGTAAGGATATGCTGGGAGTTGTAGTCATGTGGTGCGGGAGATTGTTACCCCCGCCCCCCCCCCCCACACACACACTACAACTCCCAGCATATCGTTATTGTAAGGACATGCTGGGAGTTGTATTTGTGCGGCAGAGGGCAGATGACAGGCTTGTCACCCGCCCCCCTACAACTCCCAGCATGCCCTTACAGTAAGGATATGCTGGGAGTTGTAGTGTGTGTGTGGGGGGGGGGCAGGGGTAACCATCTCCCGCACCACATGACTACAACTCCCAGCATATCCTTACTGTAAGGGCATGCTGGGAGTTGTAGGGGGGCAGGTGAAAAGCCTGTCACCTGCCACACAACTACAACTCCCAGCATGTCCTTACAGTAAGGGCATGCTGGGAGTTGTAGTCATGTGGTGTGGGAGATTGTCATCCCCCCCCCCCTACAACTCCCAGCATGCTCTTACTGTAAGGGCATGCTGGGAGTTGTAGTTGTGCGGCAGGGGGGCAGGTGACAAGCTTGTCACCCCCCCCCCCCCCCCACAACTCTCCCAGCATGCCCTTCCTGTAAGGACATGCTGGGAGTTGTAGTCGTGCCAGCCAGGGAAGCGGGTGGTAATGCGCTCCGCTCCTTGGCTGCAGTGATCAGAGAATCACTGTAATTTCATATTTCCTGTCGTCACGTGACACGGGACCCAGCGGGAAATTTGAAATTACACCAAACTCCGCGGCGCTGTAGTAAGGAGCCCGGGCTGACATAACACTGCAGCCGCCCGGGACTCCCTCAGCCAGGCAGGGAGATGTGCAGAAGCCGTCCCTGCCATCTCTCGGTGTGTACCGCAGTGCTGAGGGATGACAGGGACGGCACCTACACATCTCCCTGACGGCTGTGGGAGTCCCGTGGGGGGCTGCTGAGTGAGGTTAGCCCGGGCTCCTTACCACGGCGCCGCAGGATATCTTAGGAGCCCGGGAGGGTGCAGACTGATGCCAGCCCGGGCTCCTTTTAACATCTAGCGGAACCGCGCAGCTTTTAGTCCCTAATGTAATATCAAATTTCCCGTGATTGGCTGCTCGGTCCTGGCCAATTACGGGACCCAGCGGGAAATATGAAATTACATTAAGGGAAATAGAAACTCTGCTGCGCCGAGGTTTGTTAAAAGGAGCCCAGGCTGGAGTCAGTCTTCAGCCGCCCGGGTTCCTCCGATTCTATCCCCGCTACCCTAATACAATGATGGGGATGGGGACACTGCTTTATATAACCCCCACCCCCCTTGTCTTCCACCCGCCCGCGCCGCACATTGTCCGCCCGCTACAATACTACAACTCCCAGCATGCCCTCACTGTATGGACATGCTGGGAGTTGTAGTCTTGCAACAGGTAGCAGACAGATGGGAGATGTGCAGCGCAGGCGGGTGGGAAACAAGGGGGGGTGTCCTTATGTTAGGGTAGCGGGGTTAGAATCAGACAGAGCTGGGCGGCTGCAGAGTGATGCCAGCCCGGGCTCCTTTGTACAGTTGCAATATATTTCCCGCTGGAGCTGTGATCACGGCTGCCAGCGGGAAATATAAAATTTGCTCTCAAAAGCCGTTTTGTGTGCCAGCTCCGAGCTGGCTTATATTTATGCAGTTTTTGAGGGCTTGCGACTTTTTATGCGACTTTCGCACTTGATAAATCCCTGACCATTGCAAAGTAAAAAATAAAATTTACTTTCGTACACTCTTTTGTAGCTTTTTGCTTACAGCCAAAAGTCGCACAAAAAATTGCTTAAGTGCTAATGCGACCTTTTGTGCGACTTTTGTAAGCAAAAAAAGAGCTCTAAATCCCTTGATAAATGTCCCCCATTGTATTTGTGAATCAATATATAATTTGGAATGTCCATTTTTCTTACAGGCAGAAAAATGCTAAATTTTCAAAATTTTGGGATTTTTGACCAAAAAAAGATGCAAGTAACGACAAAAATTACCACTATGTTAAAGTAGAATATGTCACGAAAAAACAATCTCAGAATCAGAATGAAAAGTAAAAGCCTTCCAGAGTTATTCATATATAAGGTGACAGTGGTCAGATTTGCAAAAAAGGGCCGTGTTGTTAAGGTGAAAATGAGCTGAATCCTTAAGGGGTTAAAAATCTAAATATAGCTATTAACTGTTACAGTTTAATAAAGGGAATAAGTGCCTCCTCCAATAAAAAATGAATTCCCCCTCTTTTCCCATTTTATAAAAAATTTTTTTTTTTTTAAATAAAATAAATCAACATATTTGGTAGAATAGTCTGAATGACTAAAATATAACGTTAATGACTCCATACGGTGAACGACATAAAACATAAAAATAACAAAGTCCAATGCTGAATTGTGATCACATCCCGGAAAAAAAAAAAAAGGAATAAAAAGTCATCAAAAATCACATATACACAAATGTGGTACTGATGAAAACAACAAATCACAGATTAAGTGCCCATACAAGCATAACCATATGAATAAAACATGTCCAGGGGTTAACCCCTTGGGTACGGAGGGTTTTCCCGTTCTTGCACTTTCGTTTTTTCCTCTATATGATGGCTCCATATGATTTACTCCTCTAGCCGCAAATCACATTCTAACATACCTGGCCCCGAATACAGAAGTGACGAGCGGTACTTAGTCCCGCCCCCTATGGGCGTCAGAGAGAGGCGGGGACGGATGACGTCACGCTGGGGTGCCAGGATATGACGCCAGACGCCAAGGATCGCGGCAAGGCAGCGCATAGAAGCCGGTCGGACTTTTACTGGCTCCCCGCCATTGCGGGTTTGCGCACCTTCCGGGATCCTGTAATTGGCGGTTACATCAGCGGACTGTGAGTAACGAGTGGCGGCGATACCGCTATTTTTTTGCAGGTGCCGCGCAGCAACTCCTTACAGGGATATTTGTTGTATTCTTTCTTTAGGTACTGGGAGACGGACCACGGACTGTGAGTGAGAGCCCTATACATGAAAGGATATTATATTGTACCTGATCATATGGTCTGACTGGCTTTATGTATCTTCTTTATAGGTTATCTCCTTTGGATCCGCTGTAATTACACCCGCATAGTGGCACCTAGTATCGGGGTGCCACATGCAGATCAATTACACCAGCATAGTGGCACTTAGTACAGGGGTGCTACATGCATTTATCTATGTTTATATATTGAGTGACGCCATTGTTATCTCCTTATCTCACACATTTTCCACATTGTTGAGACTTTCTATATATATGAAGTTCTCCTGATGACGCTCTAGACTAGGGCAGAAACGCGTAGAGAACGATATATATCTGAGAACGGTATATATTCATATAAATCCACCGGATTGGTGGCGCTCTGAATACTGGTAAATCCACCATACGGGTGGTAACCTAGAGTGGATCCTGTGTATCAGTTTTTAAGATGGTATTGGTCCACAATAACTTCAGTGGTGTATTTTAAAATTATTATATTAAAAGTTATATTTTAGTAGCACTCCCCTCACACTTTTTTCTAAAAAAGTTTTTTTTTTTCCATATGATGGCTTATTTTTTGCACGTATACCATTGACTGTGCCGTTTAATTAACTATATATTTTTATAATTCCGACATTTCTGTATGCGGCGATACCATATATGTTTATTTACACAGTTTTTGGATTTTTTTTTTACGGGAAAAGGGGGGTGATTCAAGCTTTTTTCACTTTTTTTTTTCAATGTTATAGCTCCCATAGGGACCTATAACACTGCACACACTGATCTTTTACATTGATCAATGGTTTCTCATAGGAAACCATTGATCAATGATTCTGCCGCTTGACTGCTCATACCTGGATCTCAGGCACTGAGCAGTCATTTGGCGTTCGGACAGTGATCAAGTTGAACGCTGCATCTAAAGGGTTAATAGCGCGCGAAACCACGATCAGTGCTGCTCGCTATTAGCCTCGGCTCCCGGCTGTTGTTAGGGGCCTGGCCCGACCCGCTATGATGCTGGGCCACGGCGTGGCCCCGCATTATAGAAAGGTGGTGGGCGGAGGGCGTATAGGTATGCCCTCCGTCCCCAACAGGTTAAAGGAGATCTTTAGTGCTTATAACTTATACCCCAACCTAAGGATAGGGGATGAGTTATAGATCGCGGGGGGGTCCGAGCACTGGGGTCCCCCGCGATCTCCTGTATGGGGCCGTGGCAATGAACAGGAAAGGGGGCATTCTGTTCCCGCATGACGCGGCAGCCGGCACGCCCTTCCATGACTTCCATAGAAATACATGGAGGGGCGTGCCCGCTGCCGCGTCAAGCGGGGACGGAATGCCCCCTTTCCTGTACATAACTGTGGCCCCGTACAGAAGATGGCGGGGGGCCCGATCGCTCGGACCCCCCCCCCCCCGTGATCTATAACTTATACCCTATCCTTAGGATGGGGGATAAGTTATAAGCACTACAGATCTTCTTTAAATGTGAGTGCAGGTGCAGTGACCATGCCGGCGTATAAGATGACTTGGCGTATAAGACGACCCCCAACTTTGCCGTGCTGGGAGTTGTAGTTTCACAACAGCTGGAGGCACCCTGGTTTTTAGTATACAGTATTAGTTTTTACTTGCTCTGGCCGGCCCCCGCCTGCAGCTACACACAGGAGCCGGCCCGGGCAGATAATCAGAAGTTTTCCTATCCCGGACCTCAATACACGGCGTATAAGACGACCCCCGGCTTTTCAGAAGAAAATTTGGGGTTAAAAAGTCGTCTTATACGCCGGGATATACGGTATTTATATATTTTTAACCCCTTCAGGACAGGTTTATTCATTTTTGCACTTAGTTTTTTCCTCCTCACCTTCTTAAAATCATAACACTTTCAATTTTCTACATACACAGTCCTATAAGGGCTGTTTTTTTGTGCCAACTATTGTACTTTGTAATGACAACAATAATTTCACCACAAAATCTACGGCAAAACTAGGGAAAAAAAAAAAACTCCATTCTGATTTTTTTTTTTTAGGGGCTTCAGATTCTACACAGTGCACTTTTCGGTAAAAATGACACCTTATATTTATTCTGTAGATCCATACGATTAAATTGATACACAGCTTATTAAGGTTTGATTTTGTTTTACTTCTGTTAAAAAAAAATTATTACTTTTACACCAAAATTAGTACGTTTAAAATTGTCCTCTTCTGACCTCTATAACTTTTTTTTAATTTTTCCGTATACAGCAAACAATTAGCCCTCATACAGTTTAAAACATACTTATATTGTTCAAAAAGTTAGATATTTTTTTGAAGCAGTACAAAAAGAGTAAAGCGTTTACCCAAGCATTGACCCGCAGTATAAAAAGAACATGTCAGTGAATAAAAACGAAAACCCTCAAAAGTTGCCAAATTGTGGTTTTCTTTTCAATTTCCAGCCGTAAATAATATATATATATTTTTTTATAGTACCGTACATTTTATGTTACCGTACATTACAAAGTACAGTTGGTCGCAAAATAAACAACAACTCATATTGGTCTTTGGGTGGAAAATTAAAAGATTTATGGCTCTTAGAAGGGGAGGAGGAAAAAATGAAAATGTAAAAATGAAAATTTCCTTTGTCCTCAAGACCAAAATGGGCTGTGACCCTGAAGGGGTTAAAACTGTAATCGTCAAATCCTTTGTAAACCCCCAGTATATAACTGTACATAGTGTAAGTAAAGTACAGTACAGCCATTACAATGGATACACATACACGTGATGTCATCTGCTGTGACATCACACATCAAAGAGACTTTCTCCAGGGTAGAATCCAATCCCTAACACTTATTTCCTCGGTTCGGCGGGTGAACACGTTCTCCTACTAGACCTGCGCTTATTTTGCAAATTGAAGAGAATTTTGTCTATTTAGGCAAAAGGATCCTGTAAGGACGGCGACCATGAAGCTAAGAGGTAGGAATAATGAAAACTTCCAAAATTTCAGTTTATAAATGGATTTAACATGAATGTATTAGTGTAAAGTTAATATAGTAGAGTGCAGTAAAGTTACTGATGTTCTCTTGTACAGTCTATCCTGGGTGGCTTTAAAGGGGGGCTTCCCCAGCGTTCGGCACTTTTTGTTCCAAACGCTTGGAGCGAGCGGCGGGGGTTGTGACATTAGGGCCACACCCCCTCAATGTAAGTCTATGGGTAGGTTGTGGTGTGACCTCACGAGGGGCGTGGCCATGAAGTTGCGACCCTGTCGAATGCTGAATGAACGCTGGGTGCTGCACAGAGATCGCTGAGGTACCAGCTGCGGGACCCCTGCAATCAGACATCTTATCCCCTATCCTTTGGATAGGGGATAAGATGTCTAGAGGCAGAGTACTCCTTTAAGTCTCTTACAGCAATTGAGCAAATGTTTATTCCTGTGAGATAAATGATTTCAGTTTGTGAATCAATGCTTTAAGTATTTTGCCTTCTAAAAGAAAACATGGGAAGCTACTCTGATATTAGTGAAATAATATAATAATAGTAGTAATATAATTATAATAACAATGTTTTAGTCACACATAAGTTTAAAAAAAGCTTCATACAGTGACAATACAGTGATCCATGACATCTAATCTTCTAGCATATAGCCTATAAAATATTTATAGTTTGCTGTATAAATTACAGTTTTAACAAAAAAAGTATATATATATATATATATATATATATATATATATATATATATATAATGTACAAACAAGAAAGTTGCAACAGCACTCTAGGTCAAAAAATGGAGGCTCTCAGCGCACTTTTTGATCAAAATGTGTTGCAACTTTCTTGTTTGTACATTTTGTATTTGCCACAGCAGCGGGCACCTGTGTATTAGGTTGTTGTGCTGGCTATTTTTCCTTTTGTTTTTACTATATATATATATATATATATACATATATATGAACATATGTATTTACATATATATATATATATATATATATACATAAATAAATGAATGAATATAGGTCTAATATATTGTATCCTGTCGCTATTTTGCAGATATCCCAGTTCTCTCTGTGCCTGTCGTGTGTCTCATACATTACGTGACGAGTTTCCTTTGGCGGTATACTAACCTATATCATTATAAGGTCACTCCACCATATTATGAGATCCATAAAATACCTGGGAAGAAGATTAAGCACCGTGGTCAGCGAGCAGATGTGGCTATTGACATGGCTTTAGGTGACAATTCAGACCCACATGAATCCAGGCACAGCGATCATGTGACAGTCACCATGGCGGATAACCAGATGGATTTACCAACAACCTCTGAAGATGCCTCGGAGCCCAAAGTGTCTTGGCTGCAGCGGACTTGGCAATATGCTAAAAGCAAACTGAAGTGGTCCAATTATGTATCCAATGTGTGGGTTGGAGCATGGGCCATGGCCAACCGCACACTAACCGGCATGATGACCACATTCAAGATGCCATTTTACTTCCTACATACAAAGCTAAGAAGTATTACAGCAAAGGCCATTGACGATCAATGTGAACCAGTTTAACAAGATGCTGATTGGGTCACACAAGGTCTGCATATGGTTGGGGGTGGGGGTGGGGAGGAGCCCGAAATGCAGCCACCTCCACGTGGTGGGCTCTGGGTCACTTGATACATTAACAAGTGAGCGAGGAGCTGCATAATTCAAGGCACATTTCCCATATTGGACATACAGCTTGTAATAGAGACAGAAGATATTGTCCACATGGAAACAAATTTTGCACATAAGTGGGAAACAAGCCCCCCTATTGGATGATTAAGGAATCAGAGATCTGTAGAAGGGGAGAGGTGGATTCCCAGGAATGGAGGATGACAATATAACTTTAGCATAATATCTCTGGATAAGTGGATATGGTAGAAACAGTATCATTATTTTTATTACTATTATTATTATTAACCCCTTAACTCCTTAAGGACCCAGGACGTATGGATACACCCTGGTTTTTTTTATCGTTAAGTATCCAGAGCGTATACATACGCCCGTGGGAATTCAGGTCCCCGCCGCGCACCGGTTGGGGACTGGACTGGTATGCCTCCTGAAATCATTCAGCAGGCATCCCGTGCAACATGTCGCCAATTCCGGGTCATATGGGTCTATGGTGACCCGGAATATAAGGGGGATATCGGTTTTCCGAGACATCCACGATCCCCCTGAAGGGATAGGAGTGAGGTGGCAGGGGTGCCACCCCTCCTATCCCTACTATTGGTCATCAAGAAGCGACGACCAATAGCAAATTGGGGGCGGGGGGGTTAACTTTCGGTTTCCCTGTTCTGCCCACCCACAGTAGACCGGGCAGAATGGGGAAACTGACAGGGACCGCCGCCGAAGTTTAATTACTCATGGGCGGCGGTAGAAGGCGGTGATCGATGGGGGTGATCGGCGGCAGAAGAGGAGAACGACGATGCGGCTCCTTGGATCCTACGGAAGCTGGTGAGTTGCCTGGCAACATCTGGAGGTCTACAGTCTGAGACCACTATACAGTGGTCTCTAAACTGGAGCCCTCCAGAAGTTGCAAAACTACAACTCCTAGCATGCCTACACAGCAGTTTGCTGTCTGGGCATGCTGGGATATGTAGTTTTGCAACATCTGGAGGGCCACAGTTTGGAGATCACTGTACAGCGATCTCTTAAACTGTGACCCTCCAGCTGTTGCAAAACTACAAATGCCAGCATGCCCAAACAGCAAACAGCTGTCTCGGCAAGCTGGGAGTTGTAGTTGCGTACCTCCAGCTGTTGCATAACTACGTCTCCCAGCATGCCCTTCGGCGATCAGTACATGCTGGGAATTGTAGTCTTGCAAAAGCTGGAGGCACACTGTTTGGAAAGTACTGAGTCAGGTCACAGAACCTAACTGAAGGTTTTCCAACCAGTGTGCCTCCAGCTATTGCTAAAGTACATCTACCAGCATGCATGGTCTGTCAGTGCATGCTGGGAGTTGTAGTTTTGAAACAGCTGGAGGTTTAACTCCCCATGTGAATGTACAGGGTACATTCACATGGGCGAGTTTACAGTGAGTTTTCTGCTTCAAGTTTGAGCTGCAGCAAATTTTTCGCCACAGCCCAAACTCCTAGTGGGCAACTCAACGTAAACCTCCGCCAGTGCGAATGTACCCTAAAAACACTACACTACATAATAAAGGGTAAAACACTACATATACACCCCCTTACACTGTCTCCCCCCCCCCCCCCCCCCCAATAAAAATGAGAAACGTATCGTATGGCCGTGTTTCCAAAACAGATCCTCCAGCTGCTGCAAAACAACAACTCCCAGCATTTCCGGACAGCCGCTCACTGTCCAGGCATGCTGGGAGTTTAGCAACAGCTGGAGGCACCCTGTTTGGAATCACTGGCGTAGAATACCACTATGTCCACTCCTATGCAATCCCTAATGTAGTCCTCAAATGCGCAAGGCGCTGTCTCATTTCGGGGCCCAGTCGTATTTCAAGGAAACAGTTTAGGGCCACATAAGGGGTATTTCCGTACTCTGGAGAAATTGCACTACAAATTTTGGGGGGCTTTTTCTCCTTTTACCCCTTATGAACAGGAAAAGTTGGGGGTTACACCAGCCTGTTAATGTAAAAAAATAAAAATGTTTACACTAACATGCTGGCGTTGCCCCCTACTTTTTATTTTCACAAGCAGGTAAAGGAAAAAAAGACCCCCAAAATTTGTAACGTAATTTCTCCTGAGCATGGAAATACCCCATATGTGGGCGTAAAATTCTCTGCGGACGCACAGCAGGGCTCAGGAGTGAGAGCGCACTATGTACATTTGAGGTCTAATTTGGTGATTTGCACAGGGGTGGCTGATTTTACAGCGGCTCATTTTGGAAACTACACCCCTCACGGAACGTAACAAGGGGTACAGTGAGCCTTAACACCCCACAGGTGTTTGAAAATTTTTCATTAAATTTGGATGGGAAAATGAGAAAAAAAAAACTAAACATAATATGCTGGTGTTAACCTAAATTTTTCATTTTCACAAGGGAAAATATGAAAAAGCCCCCCAAAATTTGTAACCCCATTTCTTCTGAGTAAGAACATACCCCATATGTGGATGTAAAGTGCTCTGCGGGTGAACTACAATGCTCAGAAGAGAAGGAGCACCATTGGGCTTTTGAAGATAAATTTTGTCCGGAATTGAAGGCCACGTGTGTTTACAAAGCCCCCATAGAGCCAGAACAATGGACCCCTCCCACATGTGACCCCATTTTGGAAACTACACCCCTCAAGTAATGTAATAAGGGGTACAGTGAGCATTTACGCCCCACAGGTGTCTGACAGATTTTTGGAACAGTGGTCCTTGAAAATGAAAAATGTAATTTTTCATTTGCACAGCTTACAGTTCCAAAGATCTGCCAAACGCCAGTGGGGTGTAAATACTGGGTCTTCAATTTTCTCCTTAAACTTACTGCTATTCCTGTTAAACACCTAAAGGGTTAACAAACATTCTGAATATAATTTTGTATACTTTGATGGGTGCAGTTTTTATAATGGGGTAATTTATGGGGTATTTCTAATATGAAGACCCCTCAAATCCACTTCAAATCTGAACTGGTCCCTGAAAAATTCAGATTTTGAAAATTTTGAGAAAAATTTGAAAATTGCTGCTGAACTTTGAAGCCCACTGATGTCTTCCAAAAGTAAAAAAAAAACATGTCAACTTTATGATGCAAACATGAAGAGATTGTATATGTGAATCAACATATAATTTATTTGATATGTCTATTTTCCTCACAAGCAGAGAGCTTCAAGGTTAAAAAAAAAAGCAAAATTTTAAAATTTTTGAATTTTTTACCAAGAAATGATGCAAGTATTGACGAAAACTTACCACTATGATAAAGTAGAATATGTCACGAAAAAACTATCTCGGAATCAACTTCATAAGTAAAAGCATCCCAGAGTTAGTAATGCTTAAAGTGACAGTGGTCAGATGTGCAAAAAATGCTCTGGTCCTTAAGGCCAAAATGACCTCGATCCTTAAGGGGTTAAAGCAGAAAAGTTTTCCCTTATGTAAATAGCTGAAGTTCTTTATCTACCCTTTATTACCAGTAGCATTGCTAGAGAGTGACAGGGGGGGTACCGCATCTGGTGACACCCTAACTAGCCTGCCTGGCACTAAATAGCTGCACTCCAACTATCCCGCAAAAACCCATCCACCGTCCTCAGAAATAAAAAAAGTATTAAAAACATACTATGCCGCACCATGAATATCCGTACTCTGGGGGCTTTTTTGCTCAGTTTTGAGCCCACATTTTGTGACGTTGGCAGACCAGAGAAGTAGATTGTCGATATTACCGATCAGTATTAATTGATCGTCCTAATCAGCGAGTACTTGCCGCGTTAGATGAGCCGGCTCGTCCTGAAGCTAAACTGTCACAGCATGTAAACATGGAAACATGCTGTGACATTGAAGTGACTTCAGCTTTCATAGACAGCTGATCATCACAGACATCGTCCGCGGGTCACCTCATGGATGGCCTGGCCCCCTGATTGTTGTGATTGGTCAATCAATCCAGATTGACCAATCACAGCAGAGGCAGTTGAAAAAAACTGCCTTTCACAGCTCCGATCTCCTCAGTGTAGGGAGATCTGTGAGGAGATTGGAGCTGTGTGAGCTCTGTGTGAAATAAAACATCAAACAGACCCCTATAACCCCCCCATACCCATCCTAGTGCTCCTGTCTAGGGGACATCAGCTGTCTTGGACATCTGATTGTCACCATGCAGTGATTTCTGTAAACCGTAAGCCTCCTTATGTTGCTAAACTACAACTCCCAGCATGCCCAGACAGCTGTTGGCTGTCAGGGCATGCTGGGATTTGTAGTTTTGCAACATCTGGAGGGCCACAGTTTGGAGATCACTGTGCAGTGATCTCTAAACTGTGGCCCTCCAGATGTTGCAAAACTACAACTCCCAGCATGCACAAACAGCAAACTGCTGACTTGCCATGCTGGAAGTTATCGTTTATACATCTGCCATCTTCACCGGGGGGCCTCTTCTCCGCGCTTCGAGCCCGAAATAGAGGCGTTGCCTTGACGACGACGCAGACGGACGTTGGTAATGAACATCCCCCTGCGTTGTCGTCAAGGCAACGTGACTATTCTGGGCCCGAAGCGCGAAGAAGAGGCCCCCCCGGTGAAGATGGCAGCCCGGAACCACTATCCCACCGGACGACCTCCACACCGGACAGTCCTGCAGCACCGGACCAACGGAGTACCGTCCCGCCGAGCGGAGGTGAGTACAGAACTAAAGGGGGTGAGAGGGGGGGCTGGATGATGTTGAAGGCCGCAGTGGTCTTCAACCCTTCGGACCTCCAGAGGTTTCAAAACTACAACTCCCAGCAAGCCCGGACTATACAAAAGGACCCCGACGTCCTAGGGACTCTGGCTATGGCTATGGGGACCTATAAACAAGCACCACACGTGCCTCAAGCTGTTGCATAACTACAACTCCCAGCATGTCCTTTGGCCATCAGTGCATGCTGGGAGTTGTAGTTTTGCCACAGCAAGAAGCACACTGGTGACGAAACACAGTTAGGTAACAGAACCTAACTCAGTGTTTCCCCACCAGTGTGCCTCCAGCTGTTGCAAAACTACAACTCCCAGCATGCACTGACAGACCGTTTATGCTGGGAGTGTTCGTTTTGTAACAGCTGGAGGCACCCTGGTGGGGAAGCACTGAGTTTATCTGTTCCCTACCTAACA
The DNA here is from genome assembly GCF_029499605.1 of Hyla sarda. Classification (NCBI taxonomy): domain Eukaryota; kingdom Metazoa; phylum Chordata; class Amphibia; order Anura; family Hylidae; genus Hyla; species Hyla sarda. The sequence continues at coordinate 3,029 of NW_026609974.1, read as the reverse complement.
CGGCTGTCCTCACCGGTGGGCCTCCAGCTGTGGCAAAATTACAACTCCCAGCATGCACGGTCTCTGAGTCCATGTTGAGAGTTGAAGTTTTGCAACAGCTGGAGGTTTGACCCCCATAAAAATTTAAAACGTCTGGTACGGCACTGTTTGCAAAAAGGAGCCTCCGACTGTTGCAAAACAACAACTTCCAGCATTGCCGGACAGCCATTAACTGTCCAGGCATGCTGGGAGTTTTGCCACAGCTGGAGGCACCCTGTTTTGGAAACACTGCTGTAGGGTATTTATGGTAGCAGAGTCAATTGTAATGCTTGCATCTGGGTCCTCCCCTATGCAAATCTCTAATTTAGTCCTCAAATGCGCATTGCGCTCTCTCACTTTGGAGCCCTGTCATATTTCAAGGAAACGGTTTAGGGACACATATGGGGTATTTCCGTACTCGGGAGAAATTGCGTTACATATTTTGGGGGCTTTTTCTAATTTTACCCCTTATGAAATGGAAAAGTTGGGGTCTACACCAGTATGTTTTTTTACACTAACATGCTGGTGTTGTCCCATACTTTTTATTTTCAAAAAAGACCCCCAAAATTTGTACGGAAATACCCCATATGTGGGCGTACAATGCTCTGCGGATGCACAACAAGGCTCAGGAGTGAGAGCGCAATATGTACATTTGAGGCCTAAATTGGTGATTTGCACAGAGGTGGCTGATAGTTGCAACGGTTCTGACATAAACACACAAAAAAAATACCCACATGTGACCCCATTTTGGAAACTGCATCCCTCATGGAACATAACAAGGGATATAAAAATCTAATTTTTCACGTGAGGTGTTAAGGTTCGCTGTACCCCTTGTTACGTTCCTGGAGGGGTGTCGTTTCCCAAATAGTGTGCCATGTGTTTTTTTTTGCTGTTCTGACACCATGGGGGCGTGCTAAATGCAACATGCCCCCCAAAAACCATTTCAGCAATATTCACCCTCTAAAATCCCACAGTTGCTCTTTCCCTTTTGAGCCATGTTGTGGGCCCACAGAGCACTTTGCGTCAATATATGAGGTATTTCCATACTCAAGAGAAGTTGGGCTACAAATTTTGTGGGACTTTTTCTCCTAAGAACCCTTACAAAAATGTAAAAAAAAATTGGGCCACATGAACATGTTAGTATAAAAAATGGAAATCTTAATTTTTCTCCTCCACTTTGCTGCTGTTCCTGTGAAACACCTAAAGGGTTAACAAACTTTCTTAATGGCATTTGAATACTTTGAGGGGTGCAGTTTCTACAATGGGGTCATTTGTGGTATATTTCTCACAGAAAGGCCCCTCAAATCCACTTCAGACTTAACTGGTCCCTGAAAAATTCTGATTTTTTATTTTTCGTGAAAAGTTTGAAAAAATGCTGCTATACTTTGAAGCCCTCTAATGTCTTAAAAAAAAATAAAAACATGAAAACTTTATGATGCAAACATAAAGTAGACATATTCGGGGACATTTATCATTGTTGCTTTGGTAATCGAGTTCTGTTGGCATTTTTTTCTTGCTTTTGGTTTTGCTTTGTGTGACACATTATTAAACTACTACAGGGGGTTGATAAATTTGGCTTACATAAGCAAAAACCAATAAATCACTTTTGAATACCATTTTTTTTTTTGCACACATAAGCAAAAACCAATAAATGACTACAGAACACAATTTTGCAGCTTTGACATTTTTTATCTATATATATATATATATATATATATATATATTATATATATATATTATATATATATATATATATATATATATATAAATATATATATATATAAATATATATATATATATATATATATATATATATATATATATATATATATATATATATCTCGTATGTACTCGAGTATAAGCCGACCCGAATATAAGCCGAGGCCCCTAATTTCACCCCAAAATCCCAGGAAAAGTTATTGACTCAAGTATAAGCCTAGGGTGGGAAATACATCATCCAGACCTCCGTCATTAACACCCCCTTCATCATCCACCTGTCATCATCCCCCCTTCATCATCACCGCCTGTCATCATCCCCCCTTCATCATCACCCTGTCATCATCCCCCTTCATCATCACCGCCTGTCATCATCCCCCCTTTATCATCACCGCCTGTCATCATTCCCCCTTCATCATCACCGCCTGTCATCATCCCCCCCTTCATCATCACCGCCTGTCATCACCCCCCCTTCATCATCCCCTTGTCATCATCCCACACCCCCCCTTCATTATCCCCTTGTCATCATCCCACACCCCCCCCTTCATCATCCCCTTGTCATCATCCCCACCCCCTTCATCATCCCCTTGTCATCATCCCCTTTTCATAATCCCCACCCCCCTTCATAATCCCCTTGTCATAATCCCACACCCCCCCTTCATCATCCCCTTGTCCTCATCCCCTTGTCGTCATCCCCACTCCCTTCATCATCCCCTTGTCATAATCCCACACCCCCAAAACATCATCCCCTTGTCATCATCCCCTTGTCATCATCCCCACTCCCTTCATCATCCCCTTGTCATAATCCCACCCCCCCTTCATCATCCCCTTGTTATCATCCCACACACCCCCCTTCATCATCCCCTTGTCATCATCCCCTTGTCATCAGCCCCCCCCCCCCACCTTCATCATCACCGCTTGTCAATGTCTGATACAGTAGTCTTATGCGGACCACCAGAGGTTTCAAAACTACAACTCCCCGCAAGCCCGGGCAGCCATCGGCTGTCCGGGCTTGCTGGGAGTTGTAGTTTTGAAACCTCAGGAGGTCCGCAGGTTGAAGACCACTGCGGCCTTCAATATCATCTAGCCCCCCCTCTCACCCCCTTTAGTTCTGTACTCACATCCGCTCGGCGGGACGGTGCTCCGCTGGTCCGGTGCTGCAGAACTGTCCGGTGGGGAGGTCGTCCGGTGGGATAGTGGTTCCGGGCTGCCATCTTCACCGGGGGGGGGGCCTCTTCTCCGCGCTTCGGGCCCGAAATAGAGGCGTTGCCTTGATGACGACGCAGACGGACGTT
>NW_026609973.1:0-21153 GCF_029499605.1 Hyla sarda | reverse complement strand
ACACACCTGCCCACACACAACCCTAGGGCAATGAAGTGACATCACATCTATGACTAGATCTTTTTGTAGTAATGTAGTTGCTGAATAATGGGAACATTGCATGTGAAACACATTTGCCCTTGTTTTGAGGTTTACTTCATATTGACAGCTTGGAACATGAGTTATGCTGATTTGTTTCTCTATAACACATTACCGTGCGTACATGAATAGTTTTATAGCACTGTTTGCATGATGCAGGATCCTTTGTAAATCTGCTTTACGTAAGAAGGACAGCTGTCTGCTTTGCATACATGAGGATACTATGTCGTCTTGTTATATTCTGCTCCGTAACCAGGGTAAAGGGATGCTGGTGGCACTCCTACAGATCTGTAAATATTGTCCATACATTTCCATACTAGTCCATCGATCTGAGGAAGGGAACTGTTGGTTCCCAAAAGCACTTAAAATAGAACAATAAAATTTACTGCCTATATCGAGATAGATAGATAGATAGATATATATATATATATATATATATATATATATATATGCCATCATCATCCTTGGAGTGTCTGCTCGATTGGGTGTCAAGTTTTTAAGCTATCTTCTTCTGTCTTACAAAGGGTTGTGGCTGTTTCCAAAAATTGCTCAGCACCCTGTTTGCATTCTATATAATATCATCTTTTTCCTATTGTCGGATGATATCACCCTATGTGGCGCTCCGGGCATTTTTTCTCCTTCCACATATTTTTATTATAAATATAGATGATAGAGGCATAATAATTAGATGTTCATGGTCAGGATTAGGTACTGAGTAACTTTATTTATTTTGTGGGATCTTGCAGGTATGCTTGAAGGGTTTTTCCTCTTTGCATAACCTTGGGTGCCCCTCTCTGTCATGCTATAATTTGTAGAAAACCTGGCAGAAATTCATTGCCACCTCAAGAGAAACTAGTCTTAGTAGAAACTAAGTTCACTTGGGCTATGTATCGGAGTCCAGAACGAAGTTGGGTGTGGGTAAATGCCTATTGGGATATATGTGCTCCTACCTCTAGGGATAAAGAGGACTTACCTTGGGGGATCACCATGTCTATCAAGCCTTTGCACTGACAAAAATTGTGGTATGTTAATCTTTCTAGTTGGATAGTAACAGATATTTACAGGTTTGTGGCTTATTTGTTTGAAACATTTCGCCTATACCCAGCAGTATGTACTGTACATTATTTTGACTGTTATTTTGCTATCCTTGAGAAGAGTGCCTATAGTCGGCACCTTTGTCATGTATTGGCTTTTTTTTACTTGTATTGCTATCTAATAAGGTAAGGTATTTTTATTATGATTTTAGCTGTATGGTCATTTTCTTCACTAACGTAAAGTGGCCTCTCCTGACCTGCCTGTTGTATTCACTGTGAAATGAGAATTCTCTTAAAGCTGTGTTTTTTTGTTCCTCTTTTCTTCTTACTAAATGTATAACTAAATAGCCAACTATGTGGTTTCACTTGGGTGTGTCTCCACTGTGTCAGCTTTGATTTGATATTTAAAGGTAAGGATATGTTCACACGGGCAGAAAAAATACCATAAATCAGCATGGGATCTTCTGTCTGCTGCCCCCCCTACAGTAGGAGCTTCCATTTGGAACCACACTGAAAAGCAACCTTATTCCCATTGGGACCTCACAGCCTTTACTTTAGTGACAAGGACAAGAAACGGCAGCAATAAACGCTATCTAAAACTAAATGTATATGAACCAACCAAAATATTAAGTATATGGAAATGTTTGTTTTATTTTCATAGACCTGTAGATTATATAGTATGGGATGCAAATATATATTGAAGAACCACATTGATAATTTAAAGGAGTATTCCAGGATTAACTAACTTTTAACTATCCTGCCCATTATGAAGAATTAATGCTAGCTTTACATTTACTTGCTATACTGCTCTGCCGTGGATCGTCTTCTTTTTCATCATTATATGGTCCCGCCAGGTCTATCATTTCCTTTCAGGTCCTGATGACCTTCGTCTCACATTCATTGCGGCTCAAGGTGGCAGCTGGTATCTGGGCTTGACTATTTCTTGTATTTCCTCACAAGCCAGCCCCCTGATGACATTTGGGGTTCATCGGTACGTCCTGACGTGTCGGTGTTCCCTGCGCAGATTGCCGAGATCACGGGACACCGGCATGTCAGAACGTACAGATAGACCGCAAACGTCATCAGGGGGCTGGCTTGTGACGCAGAGCAGTATAGCAAGTAAATGTAAACCTAGCATAATTAGTCATAATGGGCAGGATAATTAAAAGTTAGTTAACCCTAGAAAACCACTTAAAAGCAAAAACTTTAGTTTTTTTTTTCAATGCAGTTTTTGAATTTGCCCTATTTTAACCAAGCGGGAATGGTGTATTAGATTAAACCACAAAGGTTTTGATGATTGTGTTTATAAAAAAAAAAAATTCCCACAGAATACATTTTTGAAAAATACAGTTATTTACTTATGTCAGGAGAGATCACAAGTTCTCTTCAAAGTATGTAAAACACCCTTGTATATTATATAGAGAGGGGAAAAATGTCCTTTGCATACACAAAATATTTTGGTTGGTTCATATACATCTGCTTGAGTGTTGAGTGTTGATTGCTGCTTTCTCTGGTCCTTTTCACCTACAATGGACGCAAGACACACACTACATGAATACAGTGTATATACAGTAAAGATGTCATGATCAGGCAGTATAATTCGCATGTTGCAACAAGCTTGCAGACACGTTAGTAAAATAGTAATGAGGGAGGGTGTAATCTAAGTAGTGTCACACGCCCATCGGTGTGCAGGTACCTGAACTATTTATACATACATCATCAGAGCGCTTCATGGTCACAGAAGAGTAAATGTCTCTCTTTCTCATTGCAGCCTAAGATGTCAAATGTGTAGAATAAATGGCTTCCAAAGTGACCGATGCAATAGTTTGGTACCAGAAAAAGGTAAGACTTTTTTTTTTTAATTAGTTAATATTAACTTTTTTGATGTTTAGAAAGAGTGATTATATTTATGTATTATGACAGTTTGGTTTTTCCTATGTTGTTTTGTGTTTCCCTTTAGATTAAAAAATATATATATATTTTTGTTGAATTTTGTTAACTTGACTCTTAGGAATCTATCTTTGGCATTGATATTCGTATTCTATTGATATATCAAATGCAGTTTTTACCACATATTTTTAAGTAAAAAACATTTACAAAGACAGAAACAACATGTATACCAGATGGAGAAATTCCAAACCAGGAAAGTGTTTCCAGCACCCAGGAAAAAATGATATAAAAAAGTCAAAAATATAATCAATCCATTTAAAAATCAGCATGAAAGAAAAAAACACCCAGTGAGTTAAAAGCACAACGCCAATGGTGTTGTGCTTTTAACTCACTGGGTGTTTTTTTTCTTTCATGCTGATTTTTAAATGGATTGATTATATTTTGGACTTTTTTTATATCATTTTTTTCCTGGGTGCTGGAAACGCTTTCCTGGTTTGGAATTTCTCCTGCATTGCATCTATACCGAGGATACTGCTCGGCACTTTCCTGGCTTCCAGAATCTAATTGAGTGCATGGTTCAAGGTCTACAAAAGCGGTGAGCTGGCTACAACTTTTTCTTTTGATTATGTATACATTAAAGGACCTCTGTTACGTTGCGGCAGTTCTGTTTGTGACTTTATGCGTCGCTCGTGACAAGTTGTGTACATCGACATCCTTGTAGTCAGCTAACTATGAAGGTTATGGGGCAGATTTATCAACCGGTTTATAACCGTTTTTGGTTGCATAAACGTCTGTTGCGCAAAATGTGTATGACTTTGCTAAAGTGCTTGTGACTAAAGCTGATTTTTGAAGTTAGAAAAGAAAGTCGCAAGTTTCTCACAAATCCCTCCAATTTGTCGCAAATCTTCTACAGCCCAGAACTAGTTGTGGACATTTTATTTATTTATTATTATTTTATTTATTTTTTAATCGCTAATTTTTTTTTCTCAGTGGGGTGAAAAGCTGCAGAGGAGGAATCATCTAAAGTAGTTGTTGTTTGCTTACATGTGCCAAATTTAGCAACCCCCCCCCCTCCCCGGGTGATATTATTAGTGTGTTGGATGTAAGAAAAACCACAGTAAAAATAAAAGACTTCAAAACACTCTTTCTAAAGGCAACAATGATAAATGTCCAGTTATATTCTTGACTGGGCTAAGGTAAATTATATATTCGCTTTTTGGCACTTGGTCGATGGGGGCCAACTTTGTAGGCATAAATTTTCCTTTTATTTATGAAATGTTGAACTTTTACCCTTGTTGGCATTAAAGGGTTTATCCAGGAAAAAACTTTCTTTTTTATATATCAACTGGCTCCAGAAAGATAAACAGATTTGTAAATTACTTCTATTAAAAAATCTTAATCCTTTCAGTGCTTATGAGCTTCTGAAGTTAAGGTTGTTGTTTTCTGTCTAAGTGCTCTCTGATGACATGTCTCAGGAACCACCCAGTTTAGAAGAGGTTTGCTATGGGGATTTGCTTCTAAACTGTGCGTTTCCCGAGACAGGTGTCATCAGAGAGCACTTAGACAGAAAAGAACAACCTTAACTTCAGAAGCTCATAAGTACTGAAAGGATTAAGATTTTTGAATAGAAGTATTTTACAAATCTGTTAAACTTTCTGGAGCCAGTTGATATGTAAAGAAAAAGTTTTTTTCCTGGATAACCCCTTTAAATAGCTATGCCAGATTATTCTCTTGCTAAACACTTGACTTGGAATAATGTGAGCACTTGTCAGAAGTAATTATGTGTCCTGATACTTATGTGTGATTGAACCACACAGCAGTGGTGTCATTTGGGTATATACTGTGTTTATTGTGTTTTTTAATCTTTCTAGCAGATAAAAGGTATAAATCTTATGGTAGTTGTGACTAGAAATTGCGCTCAATGACGGCACTGCTGTAGCGATTGTGATGCCTGGTAGGCATTCAATTAGTGAAACCAACCTTCCACATTAGATCAGTGCATGAATAAGCAGAGCGTGCTTTCCCTATGGCAGAGGTGCTGAAAAGGAATTGGGCATTAGGTAATGGGAGTCATTTCGGTTTCCTGATTACATTACACATTTCAAGGCTCCGAGAAATAACTGCAGCAGAACCGGCTTTCATTAGACAAGCTTCATTAACTAAATATGTTCTGTAAAATAATATATACGCTGAGGAAACCTTCTATGTTGGATGGAACATTGCAGACATTGAATGTTTTAAGCTTCTATGGTTATGGCTTTATCTTATTTATATTGTTACAAAGTATTAAGGAGCCTATGCAAAGTTATGTATTTTGATTGAGAGCATGTATATGTATTTTGTCCTATGTCAGTCACTGTATGTTATTGACCAGATGCAGTTGTCTTAGGTTGATGGTATTTGCTATAATTTGACTTAAATCAAAGGGATTTTCTGAGATTTAGGAAAAATGTTTACTGTATAATTAGTCTTGAGAAACTGTTCAGACCTCTGTGACCTGCTGCTTCTCCACATAGCTGTATGACCTCACATTACTACTGCAGCTCATTGTGTCACAGCCTTTTATAGATACCACATCACAGTGCCATGAGGCGATTGACTGCCATAGACATGTGGTCAGTCTTTAACAGGGGAGCTAAACATTTGTACCCATTCAGAAAATTGCTACTTGCGAACATTTATTGTACAGACGTTTGTTGTCACCACAGTCAAATGCACATGTCCATTATTTTTGCATAATGTTTATTTAAATTTTATGTTTTATTAGTAAAACTCAAGTTTCTTCTTTGCATTGCTTTCTACAAAAATGTCTGGTGAAAGAGTACCTGTCACCAAACCAACCTTACCTTTCCCCTTGCTCACATTGTGTGAGCTCCGGGCAGGGGAAAGTGGGCGTTCCACAGCAGGCGCAACATCACTGAAGCCTGCGAGAGCTGTACCTCACCATGCCCTGCACTCCCTTCCTGAGTTTGGTCTCCTTCCAGGCCGGGAGGAGACCGAACTGTTTGACTTGCGGCAGGGAACAGAACAGAGCTACCTAGTTTTTTCTATCACATTAAAAACATAAAAAGGTTTAGAATTTTTACAGCAAGTAAATAACAAAGTGTCTTAAAATTACATAAGGAAAAATATATTTAAAGGCATATTCCAGTAAAAACCTTTTTTTTTTTTTTTTTTTTCATATCAACTGGCTCCAGAAAGTTAAAAAGATTTTGTAAATTACTTTTATTAGAAAATCTTAATCCTTCCAGTACTTATCAGCTGCTGAAGTTGAGTTATTTTCTGTCTGACAACAGTGCTCTCTGCTGACAACTGTGTCTGTCTCAGGAACTGTCCAGTTTTGCTATGGGGATTTGCTCCTGCTCTTGACAGTTCCTGACATGGACAGAGGTGTCAGCAGAGAGCACTGTTATCAGACAAAAAGAAAAACTTAACTTCAGCAGCTGATAAGTACTAGAAGGATTAAGATTTTTTAATAGAAGTAATTTACAAATCTGTTTAACTCTCTGGAGCCAGTTGATATGGAAAAAAAAAAAACACAGGCGCAACATCACTAAGGCCTGCGAGAGCTGCTTGATCTCGGACCAGAGCAGAAGACCCTGGGAGACGGCTAGAGCCAGGTGAGAGGACCTCTGGCCGCCATGCTGGATGAGCTGATCCCTGCTGCAGCCTACGGGCGATCCGATCATCCATTTAAAGTACCGCAGATGCCGTGATCTGTATTGATCACGGCATCTGAGGGGTTAATGGTGGACATCCGTGCGATTGCAACTGCTCACGGTCATGGTGGAGCGTAAATGTACGCCATGGTGCATGAAGTACCACGGCACCATGAAGTACGTTTACGTCCATTGGCGTTAAGGGGTTAATTCCCTACAATTTTTTTTTCCGCGATATTTACTCAAGTTTCCCTACAATATCCACTTTCCGTACATTTTGCTTTTTTTTTTAACACATGCTCTGATCTGTGCGGTTTCCACCACATTTTCTGTGGAAACCTTGCCCCTTTTCGGGTTTTCTTAGTAAAATGGAGAGTTAGTGAGGTTTTTTCTACTCTGGCGCACAACCCGACAAAACATGTTGGGTTTGCAATAGTAAATGAGGGCCATGGTCTGTAATCTAACCACTTTTTTTCTTCTATGAATCTTTAAATACAGTTTAATAAAATTTAGTTTTACTATAAATTTCTGGTGATAAGAATGAAGCTCTCCTGTCTCAGAACTCGATAGCCTTCTTGGTTATGTAATATTAATGTGTTTAGTAAACCAATTTAGTGGAGTGACTCTGTTTCAGTGTAAAGTAGAATTCTGTTAGACAGACCAGATAACAGTCTCATAAATTGAAGTCTTATAGTTCTTGTCAATAATTCCTTCTTTATTATATTAAACCAAAGGTGTAAACTGCATGGCAAGTTTTAATCACCAAAAAAAAAAAAAGAGGCAACACTCACAGAATCCAAAGTAAGACTTCAAGCTTTATTCCACTCCTGACGGCTGTACAAGGTGACTAGTGTTTGCTGTCACTACTGCTAAGGCTGGGTTCCCACTACGTTTTCTCCCATACAGGAGCGCATACGGCAGGGGCTCCCGTATGTCTTCGTATGCACTCCCATATGTAATTCATTTCAATGAGCCGACCGCTGTGAAACATTCGGTCCGGTCGGCTCAATTTTGCCCCGTATGCGCTTTTACAACCGGACCTAAAACCGTGGTTGACCACAGTTTTAGGTGTGGGGAAAAAGCGCATACGGCGCAAAAATGAGCCAACCGAACGTTTCACTGCGGTCGGCTAATTGAAATTAATTACATACGGGAGCGCATACGAAGGCATACCGGAGCGCAAGGTTTTAGCTCTCCCCTGCAGTATGCGTTCCCGTATGGGAGAAAACGTAGTGGGAACCCAGCCTAACTCTATCCCCTGCATGATTAATTTGGAGCCGTTGAGTGCTGATTGTCATGCAACAGGGATAGAAAGACATAGTATGTCCTATTACAAATGTAGGACTGTGTACATCAGAAATCATAAATGTTATGTTTTCAATTGTTAAAGGAGTGCTCCTGGGAAGTTAAGAAAAATAAAAAATGCCTCAAAGCAATACCTGTCTCCCCTGTAGTTATCCATATGATTTTGCCAGCTCCGGAGGCCCCTGTTGTCTCCTGAATATTCTTTTATTCTTTTTTCCTTCCTAGCAGCCCAGACAACTCCCAGAAGTCAGTGCAGCTCTGAGTAATGGCTGCCAGCCAATTGCTTTTACTACCTGTGTGCATGCTGTGTTGTTGTAAACACAGTCAGCAGCACACACGGTACATGTCTTTTCTTTCAAATGATCCTCCCCCCCCCCCCCAGCAATAAATCATGTAATGCTCTGAATGGCAGCAGTCAGTGATTAGATCTACAGCAGAAAGAGAGCAGCATTATGTGCTGAAGAGACACTGGGCTATTTTTCTCCTGGCAAGATCCTCACACGGGGAGCAGAGTTGTGGCTGTGAACAAGACAGAAATCACGTGGCGTTTGTCTTCCAGTAGGGTGGGGGGCTAGGTCTCAGTGATTGCTTTACACAAAGACAAGGTGGATCTGATAATGACTTATTTTTCTCACTTCCTGCATGTGACAGCTGAAAGAGGGAAACTGCTCTATATAGCTAATGAATGATATTTAGACAAATAGGTTGGTGAGAGTGAAAGAATGGGCTATGGGTTTAGTTCCCCAGAGTGCCCCTTTAACCAATTACAAGAGAAATAAAGGTACATTCAAACCAGATATTTGATGTCATTCTTTATATGTTGTAGAAACACCATACAATCTATTATCTTAGGCTAAGTTCACATTGCCATTGGAGCTCCGCTATGTGAAGCTTTGTCAGCAATTCCGATGATTTCAGCGGAGAAAAAAATAGTGCATGCGCTATTTATTTATTTTTTATTCCAGTAAACTACTGGATTTCCGAAAGACCCCATTTAAGTCAGTGGGATCCATCGGGAACTGGTGGAGTTCACTGTGCTCTGCACACAAAAAAGAGGGGAACATAGGAAAATGGGCTTAGGCTGGGTTCACACTACGTTTTCTCCCATACGGGAGCGCATACGGCAGGGGGGAGCTAAAATCTCGCGCTCCCGTATGTCACTGTATGCGCTCCCGTATGTCATTCATTTCAATGAGCCGGCCGGAGTGAAACGTTCGGTCCGGTCGGCTCATTTTTGCGCCGTATGCGCTTTTACAACCGCACCTAAAACCGTGGTTGACCACAGTTTTAGGTCCGTTTGTATGGGAGAAAACGTAGTGTGAACCCAGCCTACGATGGGTGTCCAGGCAGCAAAGGCTTGGTACCAATCTTAACCAAACTTTAGAAGTCAATAAGTCCCCTCAACTCTCTCCATAAACCCCACATAGCAAATGATATTGCGACTGTTTTTTTTTTTTTTTTTTTTTTTTTTAAACATGTATATGATTTACTTCTTTCTCATGGAAATTTAGGCTTTAGCTTTGTAGTAGTCTATTGGCCAATATTACATCTTATGATCTTACCTTGGGATTTCCCTGTAGTTTCTTTGGAGTTTGTTTTTTGATGGGATAGGGGTTATGTCCTTCTCTGGTGTTTTTTTTTTTTTGTGAAAAATGAATTTCATTATAACTAGTGTATATTCTTTGGGTGACATATGTAGGTTTTATATATTTATTTTTTTCTCTTTTAAATTATTAGTTTTCAGCCATAGACGGTAATCTACTTAGAGACTTGGAAGACATCTTGGTAATCTTAGACAGTGTTATCCACATGAGAATCTCTTTTCCACAGCAGTGGTGCAGGCTGTAATCTTGTATAAATTACGCCTGATGAGGGACACTCCTTGCTGAACAGAGCCAATCTGAGACAACTTATGAATAACCTCTAGCACCTCTTTTATAGAAGGCCCCTGCACTGCATATTGTTTCCACAGGAGCTGAAGCTGCTCACACTGCTCCACAGACATCCCCTCTACATACAAAAGTTCTTGCCTGGCAGGAGGGTAAGAAGGAGGAGGGTAAAAAAAAGACATCCAACCCCTTGTCAGCCCAAGCAAAGTGCTCTAGCTATGCTATCCCAGGTAAAACAAGCACATTTGCGCTCCATGTTTTCTCTAGAAGAGCCCCAGGATATACTTGAGTGTTGTATGGCACTTCCATAGAGAATGCATAGAGCATGTGCCGACCCCAAGCCAGAGGACCTTCTGCAATGTTTATCTCTTATCTTGTGTGTATGGGATAAGCTTTTAACACTAAAGTACCCTTCAAGGTCAATATGGCGGACATCGGTGTGATTGCTGATAACTGTATATGAAGCAAGCTCAGCTCCTGTGTTTGTTTCGTAGTATAATGCTGTACGTGTCCACAAAGTGCAGGTGTCTGCCGTACATTTATGATATATTTTGTTAAGGAGTTAAGTACATAACATGAGACAGGAGCAAAAAAAGAAATGTAAGCTTAGTGAATGGCGGACTGATCTAGAGGGAGAGAGCCCTGCTTGCGAGATCAAGGAAAAAGGGATAGAGACAGTAGGTGAGAGCAGCAGCTGCTCATGGCTGTTGTACTGCAGGGCCATTGTAGGCTTAACTTGTGAGAGTTTTCCGGTTGCTTCTGCTTATTTTCTATGGTAAAGCAAGACTTATGTGTTCAAGAGTATGACTGTACAGGGATTTTTGTATGTGCCCTTATCAATAGAAAGTCAGGGAGAGCTTTAGACTTGTAAGCCTGATGTAAGGCTTAGACATTAAAGGGGTGTTTCGATGTGAAACGTACCCCCCTATCCACAGAATACGGGATTTGTCAGCTTGCAGGATGTCTAACTGCTGGGACCTCCTGCCATCTAAGGCTAGGTTCAGACTACGGAATTTCCGCCTACAATTCCACTTTGAAATTGCAGGCAGAAATTCCGCTTGCTAAAATGTATAGTGTAGTGAATGGATTTCCGTTCATAAATTCACACTTTGAAATTTGTGAAACCGAATTTATGTACGGAAAAAAACGATTGGAAATTCGTGTGGAACACATTGCAGTCTATTGGAGACTGCAGTGTCAGCACAGTCAGTGCTGGCCGCACTCAGAATCTCCAGGCGGAAATTTTCTGCCCGAACCTAGCCTAACACTTATCAACTATTCTGTGGATAAGAGATAAGTGGTTTAAGTTGAAATACCCCTTAAAGTGAAAAAAAGCGTAAGTGGGTCATCTTAACAGAGGCAATGCCAAAGAAAGATTGCCCTTAAACATGTAGTTTGCAAAGACACTTGTAGCTTAAATAAAAGATACATACTTTACACTTTGAATCCAATTTCAGTTTTGGTGAAGAACAAAAAGCATCCCAAACAGCATCAAACTACAAGTGTCAGTTCAGTATATTGAGTACAGTGACCCCCCCCCCCCCCCCGACATAAGATTGCCCCGACATATGATCAAATCGACATACGATGGCCTCTCAGAGGCCATCGCATGTCGATGTCAGCATCGACATACGATGCTTTTTTATGTCTGGGCCATCGCATTAAGTGCTATCTGGCAGCGCAAAATGCTTAAGCTGCTGCCAGATAGCAGCTTAATGTTCCCCGTGTGGTGCGGTGAGTATTACTAACCCCTCCACGATGCTCCGGGGTGCCCTTCGGGTCCAGCGCTTGTCCTCCGGTGTCTTCTCAGCCCTCTCCGGTGACGTCAATACGTTGCTTCGCACACCGTCCCGTCATCCAATAGGAACGGCGTAGGCAGCGACGTAATGACGTCGCTACGTAGGCCCAGTAAGGCCTTGTGGAAGACAACGGAGGACCGGAGAAGACCAGGAGAGCCCAGGAGAGGACCGTAGAAGCCCAGCGGAGGCCCGGGGACACAATCGGGAGCGGCGGGACGTGGTCCGGAGCGGCGGGGACAGGCGAGTATGACTTTGCTTTTTTACATTGCACAAATCCCTCAACAAACGATGGATTCGACAAACAATGGCTCGTTTGAAACAAATTACCATCGTATGTTGAGGGACCACTGTATTGGAATTCCAGAGGAACAAGGCAGTTTCAGAAGAAATTGGACAAAGATTTACTAAGCTCTTCCAGCCAAAATATAGATCCTTACATGCCCAACTCCTACGTAACATTTGCTTTAGCTTTGGTTGATTTGTCTAGAAAAAACCATGTGGTGTTATGAAGATTCTTACATGCTTGCTCTGGTCTCTGGTCTGCAATCTGTTTTTCAGTATATGGAGTGCAGTGAGTCAGTCTCTGTTATCTAGACTCAGAACAGCTTGTGTCCAGCCTGTAGTTGCTCGCATGGCATTTGTTGTAATCCACTGGCAGTGATGTTCACCAGCAATGTGCATTTCTAATCTGGCCACAGGCCTAATACCAAAATAGCTCAGGAGTTGTTCAGCTTGTAAATTCTAAATTATAGAAATGTTATGTAGGGTGAGTCACTATGTTTTATGTGTACTTTCAACTCCTTAGATAGCACCGCACTGGTGACATTCAGAACTAATACCTGACCATTAAGTTGGTACATTCCATTACTTTTTTTATTTTTAGTCCAGTTGCAGATACAACTGTCTGGAAATACATTTATCCAAAACACCCTGCCCCCTATATATACGTTATGAAGTGTGATTGTAAGGAGGGACTATTTTCACATCTTTCGTGGTTTTAACACAAATTGAAACAATCTTCAGAATGACTCACCAGACCACAAGCCTGTAAATATACAGAAATAGTATGTTCATTTACTTCTAAAACTACAATTGAATCGTTCCCTTAATGTCTTAAAATCATCTGATTGCATAGTACTCAAGAAAATCTACAACCTTAATACCACCCATTAAACCACATAGTAGGCAGAATAGAAGGTTTGCTTTCAGTAGAAAGAACAAGAAATCCCACTGACGTGTCGCCGCCTGTTTTAACATCAACTGATTCAGGTAGGAAAAATTCTGAGCCACCCCCTAATGCTGAATAACAAAGTATCACTATGATAAAATCACTGAATTGATGATTAAGTTATCAGCTCTGCTTTTTTGCTCACATTTAGATTTAAGATTATTGTAGGTGGGGGGAGGAGGGGGGGATGAGATGGTTGGGTGGTCACTTTGTGATATTTTACTGATGCTGGATGTTGAATTACAAATGCTCAGTATTTGTTTCCATACAATCTTGGAGTGCGCGATTTGTCTTTTTCCTAGGTTTAGTTAGAAGTTGTTCTTAGTTGAAGCACCTTTTGGCAACGATTACAGCTTCTAGTCATCTTTGGTATGGTGCCACAAGGTTTGCATTCCTAGAGTTAGGAGTATTCCACCATTCTTCTCTGCAGATGCTCTCAAGCTCTGTCTGGTTGTGTCCGGACCATCATTGGAAGCCATTTTCAGGTCTGTCGAGATGTTCCATTGGGTTTAAATTAGATCTCTGGCTGGGCTACACAAGGACTCCCACAGAGTTGTCCCTAAGCTACGCCTGTGTTCTCTTAGCTGTCTGCTTAGGGTCATTCTCTTGTTGAAAGGTGAGCCTTTGTCCTAGTCAAGTCCAGAGCACTCCGGATCTGGTTTAACTAAGAATACCTCTGTACTTTGCTGCATTTAGCTTTCCCTTCACTCTGACCAATCTCTGTCCCAGCTGATAAAAACCACTCCTGCAGCACAATACTCCCACCACCAAGCTTCCCTGCAGGGATACTATTGGGCTGGTGATGAACAGTGTCTAGTTACCCTTGATCTCCCCCCCCCCCCCTCCCCGGGGGTCCTCCTACAGAGGTTTCCTGACTGCTTCCCGAAAAAGTCCTTTCTCTTTTCCCAGGTCCTGCAGTCATCCTCGCTGAAGACTCCGCAGGAGTTGCTGACTGATGTGTCGCTCTCTTCACTCAGTCTTCCAATATACACAGATTCGACATTTCTATGACACATGGCGACTGTCTGGTGACCTTCATAAAGACCTGACTGCTTTTTAAAACCTGTGCCTGGACGCTGACAAACCCACCCATGTTGTGTCCTTGCTCCACTCTCTACTCCGTAGCAGAGACTCCCGAGAGTTGCTTCCTTATCAACAGGGTTGCATACGGGAACTTGGCTGCACCCCTAGTATGGCGGTCTGGGAAACCTCTTTCCTGCTTTGTCATAAATCCTGGAGGTGCGATCAATTGGGGGACACTTTCACACATTTGGTTAACCTGTTCCCTCCTGTCAGAATTTTGGTCTGCCGTACGAGTGCTGATTGCTGACAATACGGAGTTTCAGCTATCTCCTCCCCCACCTGTACTGTTGCTCTCCATGCTTCAGGACCCCTCTGGGGCCCTTCGGAAGAATCTTATTGGCCTATTGTTGGTGGCTGCTAGACACTGGAAATCATCCTTTCTCTCCCCCCCCCCCCCCCCCCCCTTGCCCCGGACTGGCTCTATGAGGTCCTACATCTACAGGGCCTTGAAGAATGTTTAGCTTATTTGAGGGCCAGCACAGGGCCTTGAAGAATGTTCCCTGGATAGCATTTGCCTCATCTCCCCAATTCCTGAGGTTTGAACTCCCCTCCCAGCCATCTGTAACCTCCTTACTTGCGGGTACACATTCTCCTGGCCCCTCTACTCTGTTTACCTTCCCTCTTCTTTTTTTTTTTTTTTTTTTCCCCTCTTTTTTGTCTTTTCATGTAGGTGTTCCATAGTTTGTTGATTTATGGATTTTGGTTTCTGGGTACCTGATCAGCCCTTGACAAGGAGTAATAAGGGGTAATACCTGCTTACATGAGCTACCGTTTAGTGCGGCACTCCACCTGTTCTCGCTACCTCATGCCCGGGGTCTCTTGATGTATGGACTGCCTTTTACTTTGTGTTTTTTTTTGTTGTGTGTGTGTGCGTTTTCCCTTTTTCCTTTATTGCATGTTTTTTTGCCTATTTTGCCCGTTTTTACAGTTTTTGGTAACTGATCTTTTGTACCTTCCCCTCTGCTTCTTTTCTGTACCCCTGCTATTCCTCTTAGTTTATTTAATAAACGTTTCTTCAATATTAACCCTTTCATGAGCCAGCAAATTTTTATTTTTCTGGCTCACGTTTTTTTTCTACCCATTACTTTTTTTTTTTCGACTAAGTTGTTTTAGGGCTTATTTTTTGCGTGACAAGTTATTCTTTTCATTGATTCAATTTTTTTTTTCATACAATGTACTACAAAGCCAGAAAAATTACATGTAGGGCAAAATTGAAAAAAAAATATGGAATTGCACAAATTTTGAGGGCAGTAATTTTGTCGGAGTTCAAAATATGGTAAATCTGACATGCTATATTCTATTGGATCAGTATGATTCCAATGATACCAAACTTGAATTACTTTTTTTTTTCGTTTTATGGTTAAAAAAAAAATTTGATAACTTGAAAAAGGGGAAAAAAACTTTGTTCATAACCATGTTCTCACCCCTATAACTTTTTTTTTATTTTATTTTCCTTTATCGTCATGACAGCACGACCTGAGAGAGTGACTCTGCCCTTAGGGACAGGAAGCCTTGGAGAATAAAAGGAAGTCCCCCTCCTCTCCGTCCTTGGTGGTTTCCTATCCCTTTGGGAAGCCTGGAGATGAGCCCTATCTCAAGTAGGCTCCATTTTTTTAATCTAGATGCCGGGGGGATTCCTGGAGGCTGGGCCCCTCGGTGCAGACGGTTCTGCTATCCCCTTATGGACCCTGGTTGGGGATCCTAGCTGGTCTCACACCTCTGTTTTTTGTATTTCCTGCCCCTTCCTCTCTCCCACTTCCTGTTTGGACACTGTTACCTGCCTTTTTTCAACCTGCTGGTGGAGTTGCGCCCTTTGGGCAGGCTCTGGATGTCGGCGGGAGGAGTGGCGAATGACTCGCAGTCGTGCGAGATGCCAGTTAAGGCTGCGGCCTATAAGAGGCGAGAGGACCTTTTTTGTTGCTTCAGCAGAAGTGACATCTATGGAGAGGGCCGGAGGTCAGGAAGGGCGGATGTGACATCACACACTGACCTCTGGCGTGCAGGGGGTGGCACTTTTTAAACTAAGTTATTTCTTTCATTTCGTCTCCTGCTGTGAGCTTGCCAGTCATACTGAGAATATCTTGTGCTACCAGCCTGGGAGAGGGTTGTCCTTCTTGATGCAACATGAGCTCTGATGGTGGAATCTCCATCTGACTCTGCTGCAAAAACGCCCACTGTACTGGATGTTTCTGGGTGAGTGTATCCTTCTTGTTTTCTTCAATGTTTATTTTAATTTTATAGTTTTTTTTCTTTTTGTTTGTTTTCAAATAGGGTAATGATGCACCTAAGAAGGCCACCAAAAAGACGAAAAACTGTGAATGTAATTTGAAGTTATCTGCGGATTATGAAAAGGCTTCCTATCAATCCTGCATTAATAAGTTAAAGGACATCTGTAGTGCAAAACTTATATACATTCCTGTGCCCGGGCCTCAAAAATAAACAAAATAAACGTTAACATACCTTCCTACGTGCCCCCATTGGTCCGCCACAGGCCTCACGGTCCAGCGGTGCTAACCTCATTCAACTTCCTGGGGATGGGGACACCGCAGAGCCGTCGGCGTATCACCGGCTGTAGTGATGTCCCGCCCCGACCGGTGATAGGCTGAGCCCACTGTCATGTAAGGAGCCGGCCAGAGCTCCTTACATGACAGTGGGCTAAGCCTATCACCGGCCGGGACATCGCTGTGGCCGGTGATACGCCGACGACTCTGCGGTGTCCCCGTCCCCAGGAAGTTGAATGAGGTTAACAATGCTGGACCGTGAGGCCTGTGGAGGACCAGCGGGGGTACGTAGGAAGGTATGTTAAAGTTTATTTTGTTTTTGAGGCCTGGGCACAGGGATATATAAAAGTCTTATACTACAGTTCTTTAATATCTACTAGAATTCCAGCCTTAGTACTGTCACTTCTGGCACAAATGCAGGATCTTATTAGGAAAGAGATACAGGCCTCTATCCAAGGTCTTTCTGCTGCGGCTAATCTGTCAGCTATTGATACCGTATCCACTTCTTTTGCTACTAACATTGTTAATAATCCGGTAGCAGTTTCGCAGTCTGAATCTGAGGAACAGGGGTTATTGTGCCAGGTCTGTCAGACTCGGGAGAAGAGTCAGAGAAGGATTCTTCAGGGAAGGCCTTATTCCCGTTTGAAGATACTGACCGGTTGATTAAAGCTGTCCGTTCTGCTATGAACATAGAGGAACCAAAATAACCCAAGTTCATTCAAGACATTGATTGAGGGTCTGGACTCCAAAATCGTACAGTCTTTCCTATACATAAAATTATCTCCAAGGTCATTTTAAAAAAGTTGGAGAACCCTGATAAAAAAAAAAAAAAAACTATATTTCTAAAGCCATCAAAAGGAAATACCCCATCACTGACTCTGACACAAAAAAATTTGGACCACCCCTCAAAAATTTAATTGGCCAATTCTAAAATTTTTTTAAAAACGATCGCTTCCGTTTGAAGATCTTGGTACCCTAAAAGATCCTATGGATAAGAAAATTTATGTTTTTCTGAAAAGAACTTGGAAAGCTTCAAGAGCTGCCCTGGAACCCAATATCGCAGGCACTTCAGTAGCTAGATCTGTCCTACTCTGGTTGGACCAATTAACCTCTAATATCCAAAATTGGGTTACTCGGGGACAGATTTTAGCCTTTATTCCTACTATTCACAGGGGGTGGCCTTTCTAGCGGATTCCTCTTCTGAGGCGCTGAGATTGTCTGTCTGCCTGTACGGCGGCCCTATCCAAGTCAACTAGAAGGGCCCTATGGTTGAAGAACTGGTAAGGAGATGCTGCGTCTAAAAGTAAATTGTGTGCTATACCCTGTGAGGGTAAACATTTGTTTGGGTCTTTCCTATCTGACCTACTTGAAAAAGCTGGTGATAGAAAGAAGGGGTTTCCCTTTTCCTTTGAACACAAGCGTAACCAGTCCTTTTGGTCTAGAGGTAGAGGAGGAGGTCAGAATAGAGGAAGAGGCCAGTCGGTCCATTGAAAGCTCTCTAAGAAAAACTGTGGCCTTATGTTCAACCAACCTTCCACCTCCTCTAAGAAGCCAGGGTCCCAATGACTGGGTCCTGCAAGTTGGGTGCGGACTTCAACATTTCTTTCCAGCTTGGAAGGAGATAGCGGGCAGTTCCCAAGTTCTAGGCATTATTCAGAACGGGTTAAAATGGGAATTTTGCCGTCTTCCACACACTCTTCATCATAACCAAAAATCCCTTGGGTTCAGTAGGCCAAATTTCTCTTCAACAGGAAATTATTTTGTTAATGGAAAAAGGGGTCCTAATTCCAGTTCCCCCAATTCTAATCCACTTTTTTCCTTGTCAAAAAACCCAGCACCATCTTTTAAGTGATAATAAAGGTAAATCTAAATCTTGGGTGATAAAATAACAAAAGTTCAAAATGGAAACCCTAAAATCAACTGTAAACTTACTAACAAACGATTGCTTTATGGCTTATTTTCATGTGCCAATGCACCCGGACTTTCGGAAATTTCATCTAAACTCAACTATTTAATCTACAATTTTGTGCCCTTACTTTCGGAATCTCTGTAGCGCCAAGGATGTTCCCAAAAATTGTGTCAGAAATGGCAGCACACATAAGGGAGGAAGAAGGAATATTCATCCCATACCTGGACAATTTTCTCCTGGTCACAGACTCAGCCATAAAGGTACAATCTTTTGTTTCTCACACACTTCACATTTTAGAAAAACGAGGATGGCTAGTTAACTGGGAAAAATCATTCCCTGCCCCAACCCAAGGTATTGTTCTGGATTCTGTACAAGAAAAGTCTTTCCTTCCCCAGAGTAGAATTGAAGAAGAAAAATTTTTGTGAGTATATCATGAGCTCACCCCAAATTACTATTAGGAAAGGTATGTTCTTGCTTGGTTTATTCACAGCTTCCAGTCCTGTGATCCCTTGGGTGCAATTTCATTCTCATTGTTTGCAGGCTGAACTCCGAAGAATAATGGTTTGTCTGATTCTGGTATATCAACTTTACAGTCAAGTAGAAAGCCAATAACATCTTCCATTTATTTCAAGATCTGAAAAGCCTACATAAGTTTTAGTAAACCTTCTAGTGTGGACTTTAACAAGCCCAATTCAGCTTCCATTCTAGACTTCCTTCAAAACGGACTGGAAAAGGGCCTGAAGTTAGCCACTCTTAAAGGGGTACTCCGGCACTCAGACATCTTATCCCCTATCCAAAGATGCCTGTTCGCGGGGGTGCCGCCGCTGGGGACCCCCGTGATCTTGCACGCAGCACCCAAGTTAAAATCAGCCCCCGTAGCATGTTCGCTCCGGGTCTGATTACCGGCGACCTCTGGGCAGGCGGCGTGTGACATCACGCCTCCGCCCCCGTGTGACGTCACGCTCCGCCCCTCAATGCAAGCCGCCTGCCCCATGGTCGCCGGTAATCAGACCCGGAGCAAACATGCTCCGGGGACTGATTTTAACTGGGGTGCTGCGTGCAAGATCACGGGGGTCCCCAGCTGCGGGACCCCCGCGATCAGGCATCTTATCCCCTATCCTTTGGATAGGGGATAAGATGTCTAAGCGCCGGAGTACCCCTTTTAAAGTACAAGTGTCAGCTCTAGGTTCTTTACTCAGTCCCTAGCCAGCCAGCCATGGATAGTCAGGTTTTTCAAAGCAGTTAAGATTACAAAACCTCAGCTTCCCTCCTGGAATTTGACCTTGACTCTTAACGTGCTATGTAGAGAACCCTTTGAACTGGTTTCCTCCATTTCTATCAAGAACCTAACACTGAAGGTGGCTCTTCTTGTGGCAGTTACATCAGAGTAGGTGAAAATCGCTAACTTGTCATGTATAGAACCATACATTAGAATTCTTCAGGACAGAATAATTCTCAAAACAGGGGTGACATCATAGCAAGAAGTATTATACAGGCCATTTGTTTGTCTTATTTCTCCTCTGGCCCTTCTCCCCCTGTTGGTCTTAAGGCCCACTCTACCTATGCAATTGCATCCTCTTGGGCCGTGAGGAGAGGAACCTTGATAGACCAAATCTGTAAGTCGGCCACCTGGTCGTCTCCTCACACTTTTTTTCGGCGCTATAGGTTGAATGTGGAGAGCTTTTCTGATTTATCCTTTGGTCGCAAGTTTCTCCAAACTGTTATCCCACCCTAGTCTCTGGTACTCACTGAGGTGGTGCTGTCATGGCGATAAGGAAAGCCGATAATTACTCACCGGTAATTCGGTTTCCATGAGCCATGACGACACCGCTACATCACCACCCTTTTTCTTCTTCTGATTAGTTCACTGGTGTATATATCACTTGGGTGTAGCAAAAAAATAAATTGTCTTGTGTTATGTTATATTAAATGCATATCGTCCTGTTGTCTACTAACAAAGTAGGAAGGCTCTTTTTAGTTCTCGGTAATCCACTGAGGTTGGAGAGGAGGGGACTTCCTTTTATCCTCCAAGGTCTCCTGTCCCTAGGAGCGGAGTATCTCTCTTAGTTGGTGCTGTTACGGCTCATGGAAACAGAATTACCAGTGAATAATTACAGGTTTTTTTCCACCTACGGAGCTGTTAGGATTTTTTTTATTAATTTTTTTGCACCATGAGCTGTAGTTTTAATGGTACCTTTTTTTTTGGGGGGGGGGGGGGGGATTTAATGAAACTGAAAATCAGCAATTTTGGCGTTTGGAATTTTTTTGCATTTACACCGCTCACGGTGCAGGATCAGAAACCTAATAATTTAAGAAAATAATTGCATTTCATTGTTCCATGAAATCTGTGCTTGATTACTGAGCAGCTGTTACTCATCATCTTTATCAGGAGCTGGGACTTACCGCTAATGCCCACGCTGATGTCCAATGTGTAACCCTTTTAGATATCAAATTCGGTGCAGATAACTGCATCCTAAACAGGGAGGTACTTTTCCTGGGGCTTAGGGGCACTCATCTGAACCCCCCCCCCCCCCTTCCCTCCTCAGCAGCAAGATTGCAGGTTTCCAGAAAGTGAAGATGGGGATCCAATAAGCCACTCTGAGGATCTTATTGTACAGTCTTAGGCAGGCTTTAAGACTAGATCGCTGATTTTAAACCATTAAAGCAAATAAAAGATTGCTATTAATAGTCCCCTATGGGGACTTAAAGCATTTAAAGTGAGAAAAATAAAATACATGCCCCCTTAAGGCTGAGTTCACACTGCATATTTTACAGCTC